>NW_028226821.1:0-24735 GCF_052327205.1 Somniosus microcephalus
TTTATTAGAGTTGCCCTGTGAAGACGTAGCTTCTTCTGATCTACTGGGTTGCATCAGAAGTGAGTTTGCCGTCCACGAATTTAATTTCCCCTTGTTTCCCTTGGTATTTGCAAGACCATGCCACATTTCAATCAACAGGTAATAGTTTCAAATTCCGTGACGTTGGGATGTGGTAGCGTGGCCGAGCGGTCTAAGGCGCTGGATTAAGGCTCCAGTCTCTTCGGGGGCGTGGGATCGAATCCCACCGCTGCCAGATATTGCGACATTAATAAATTTCGTCGCTGCAGTAAACCATGCAGGTTTTGTGTCACCTTTTCATTCAGTTGCTATTGACAGGCAGATCTGATTCGCAGAGTTTCCTCTGGTCCGTACATTGGCCTGAGCCGCGCACCGAACACGACAAACACCGTCACCCAACCAACTGAATTCACACCGTTCACTCACTCGTCTCCACACCTGCTGCCTCTCAGTTATTCAGGTATACACCATTTTTCCTTCTCCCATTTCTTGCAATCTATCGACCGCTCTCACTCTCGCACCCAGCATCTCTCCGTCGCTTCCCCGTTCGCTCTTCCGAACCTCCCATTTGCTCCTGTGCTGCAATCCGATTAATTGAACACGAGTATCTTTTTTTCAATCTAACCAATCCAGACAGCGAAAGTTACATTCTGACATGGTTAAGAGAAGATGCATTCTACAAAAGAAAAGGGTGGGGGAGGGGATCTGGACTCTGACTTCAGGATGAGAGTCAGATGTGTTTTTCATACCATCAGTCTGAGGAAGATGTGATCAGGAGGGCAAATGTTTTCTATTGTTCTCTCCTCTTATAGTTACGATAAATTTCAGGCTCAATGCGTCAGGTTTTTTTTTATCACACTTTATGCTTTACTTACAGCAACTTCCTTCTTGGAATAAACACTAGAAACTGCAACACAACTTTCAAAACACTTTATTCGCACCAACATAAGCTGCAAATGCTGCAAACTTGCAGCAGCCTTGGCCTTCCCCTTTCTCTCAACGCATCCTGCAGCGCCGCGTCGCCAGCACCAGATGGTGCTCTTGGCCTTTACACAAACGGGAATACCATCACACAAAACGGAACACCGTTACACAACACGGAGAACCTTTACACAACAGGAAACACATTACTCAATAGCGGACATCTTTACAAAGGACACAAAGTCTCTAAACAACAGGGAGAATCTGTACACAACAGCGACCATCTTTACACAAGAGGGAACAATTTTATATAACAGGGAACATTTTTACACTACAGGGAATTTCTTTACACAGCAGAACGCACCTTCATGCAAGTCTCTCTCTTCATCTCAGTCTCCGTTTCCCTGGCTGTCTACCTCCCTCTCGGTTTCTCTCGCAGTCTCGGTTTTCCCTCAGTCTCTGTCTCTGCCTCGTGTTATTCGGAATGTCTGTCTGTCTCTTTCTCTTTGGTATCCGCAGGGTCTTTCTCTGTCCCTCCCTTTGTGTGGCCAGAAAGACCCTTGCCGGTTTTTTGTGTGTCATATTTTGTCCGTCCCATTGTCGGTGGTGTAATACTGAGTGTCCTTGTGACATTGTGCAGCCAAGTTAGCCTGCAAACTCGGCTGCTGCGGGGTCCGGGTCTCTGGGCGGATTGAGGGCCGTTCTACAGTTTTCAACACAGCCTGGATGCTGAAATGTGTCTCGCTAACACACAGCACTGTGGGGCATCGGCACCTGAGCACCAGCCGGGATCCCACACCAGCCGGCAGCAGAGTGGCGCAGCGGAAGCGTGCTGGGCCCATAACCCAGAGGTCGATGGATCGAAACCATCCTCTGCTAGTTGCGTTCTTATTTACACCAGCAATAAATTGGTCTATTGCTAGCCACAATCAAACGCATTTATTTTTATCACACTTTACTTACACCAACTTCCTGCTTGCAATACACAACAGGGATAAATTATGAATGAAATTTACAATGGGTGTGTTCCAGCAAACATCTATTTATTAGAGTTGCCCTGTGAAGACGTAGCTTCTTCTGATCTACTGGGTTGCATCAGAAGTGAGTTTGCCGTCCACGAATTTAATTTCCTCTTGTTTCCCCTGGTATTTGCAAGACCATGCCACATTTCAATCAACAGGTAATAGTTTCAAATTCCGTGACGTTGGGATGTGGTAGCGTGGCCGAGCGGTCTAAGGCGCTGGATTAAGGCTCCAGTCTCTTCGGGGGCGTGGGTTCGAATCCCACCGCTGCCAGATATTGTGACATTAATAAGTTTCGTCGCTGCAGTAAACCGTGCAGGGATGCCGGTTTTGTGTCACCTTTTCATTCAGTTGCTATTGACAGGCAGATCTGATTCGCAGAGTTTTCTCTGGTCCGTACATTGGCCTGAGCCGCGCACCGAACACTACAAACACCGTCACCCAACCAACTGAATTCACACCGTTCACTCACTCGTCTCCACACCTGCTGCCTCTCAGTTATTCAGGTATACATCATTTTTCTTTCTCCCATTTCTTGCAATCTATCGACCGCTCTCACTCTCGCACCCAGCATCTCTCCGTCGCTTCCCCGTTCGCTCTTCCGAACCTCCCATTTGCTCCTGTGCTGCAATCCGATTAATTGAACACGAGTATCTTTTTTTCAATCTAACCAATCCAGACAGCAAAAGTTACATTCTGACATGGTTAAGAGAAGATGCATTCTACAAAAGAAAAGGGTGGGGGAGGGGATCTGGACTCTGACTTCAGGATGAGAGTCAGATGTGTTTTTCATACCATCAGTCTGAGGAAGATGTGATCAGGAGGGCAAATGTTTTCTATTGTTCTCTCCTCTTATAGTTACGATAAATTTCAGGCTCAATGCGTCAGGTTTTTTTTTATCACACTTTATGCTTTACTTACAGCAACTTCCTTCTTGCAATAAACACTAGAAACTGCAACACAACTTTCAAAACACTTTATTCGCACCAACATAAGCTGCAAATGCTGCAAACTTGCAGCAGCCTTGGCCTTCCCCTTTCTCTCAACGCATCCTGCAGCGCCGCGTCGCCAGCACCAGATGGTGCTCTTGGCCTTTACACAAACGGGAATACCATCACACAAAACGGAACACCGTTACACAACACGGAGAACCTTTACACAACAGGAAACACATTACTCAATAGCGGACATCTTTACAAAGGACACAAAATCTCTAAACAACAGGGAGAATCTGTACACAACAGCGACCATCTTTACACAAGAGGGAACAATTTTATATAACAGGGAACATTTTTACACTACAGGGAATTTCTTTACACAGCAGAACGCACCTTCATGCAAGTCTCTCTCTTCATCTCAGTCTCCGTTTCCCTGGCTGTCTACCTCCCTCTCGGTTTCTCTCGCAGTCTCGGTTTTCCCTCAGTCTCTGTCTCTGCCTCGTGTTATTCGGAATGTCTGTCTGTCTCTTTCTCTTTGGTATCCGCAGGGTCTTTCTCTGTCCCTCCCTTTGTGTGGCCAGAAAGACCCTTGCCGGTTTTTTGTGTGTCATTTTTTGTCCGTCCCATTGTCGGTGGTGTAATACTGAGTGTCCTTGTGACATTGTGCAGCCAAGTTAGCCTGCAAACTCGGCTGCTGCGGGGTCCGGGTCTCTGGGCGGATTGAGGGCCGTTCTACAGTTTTCAACACAGCCTGGATGCTGAAATGTGTCTCGCTAACACACAGCACTATGGGGCATCGGCACCTGAGCACCAGCCGGGATCCCACACCAGCCGGCAGCAGAGTGGCGCAGCGGAAGCGTGCTGGGCCCATAACCCAGAGGTCGATGGATCGAAACCATCCTCTGCTAGTTGCGTTCTTATTTACACCAGCAATAAATTGGTCTATTGCTAGCCACAATCAAACGCATTTATTTTTATCACACTTTACTTACACCAACTTCCTGCTTGCAATACACAACAGGGATAAATTATGAATGAAATTTACAATGGGTGTGTTCCAGCAAACATCTATTTATTAGAGTTGCCCTGTGAAGACGTAGCTTCTTCTGATCTACTGGGTTGCATCAGAAGTGAGTTTGCCGTCCACGAATTTAATTTCCTCTTGTTTCCCCTGGTATTTGCAAGACCATGCCACATTTCAATCAACAGGTAATAGTTTCAAATTCCGTGACGTTGGGATGTGGTAGCGTGGCCGAGCGGTCTAAGGCGCTGGATTAAGGCTCCAGTCTCTTCGGGGGCGTGGGTTCGAATCCCACCGCTGCCAGATATTGTGACATTAATAAGTTTCGTCGCTGCAGTAAACCGTGCAGGGATGCCGGTTTTGTGTCACCTTTTCATTCAGTTGCTATTGACAGGCAGATCTGATTCGCAGAGTTTTCTCTGGTCCGTACATTGGCCTGAGCCGCGCACCGAACACTACAAACACCGTCACCCAACCAACTGAATTCACACCGTTCACTCACTCGTCTCCACACCTGCTGCCTCTCAGTTATTCAGGTATACATCATTTTTCTTTCTCCCATTTCTTGCAATCTATCGACCGCTCTCACTCTCGCACCCAGCATCTCTCCGTCGCTTCCCCGTTCGCTCTTCCGAACCTCCCATTTGCTCCTGTGCTGCAATCCGATTAATTGAACACGAGTATCTTTTTTTCAATCTAACCAATCCAGACAGCAAAAGTTACATTCTGACATGGTTAAGAGAAGATGCATTCTACAAAAGAAAAGGGTGGGGGAGGGGATCTGGACTCTGACTTCAGGATGAGAGTCAGATGTGTTTTTCATACCATCAGTCTGAGGAAGATGTGATCAGGAGGGCAAATGTTTTCTATTGTTCTCTCCTCTTATAGTTACGATAAATTTCAGGCTCAATGCGTCAGGTTTTTTTTATCACACTTTATGCTTTACTTACAGCAACTTCCTTCTTGCAATAAACACTAGAAACTGCAACACAACTTTCAAAACACTTTATTCGCACCAACATAAGCTGCAAATGCTGCAAACTTGCAGCAGCCTTGGCCTTCCCCTTTCTCTCAACGCATCCTGCAGCGCCGCGTCGCCAGCACCAGATGGTGCTCTTGGCCTTTACACAAACGGGAATACCATCACACAAAACGGAACACCGTTACACAACACGGAGAACCTTTACACAACAGGAAACACATTACTCAATAGCGGACATCTTTACAAAGGACACAAAATCTCTAAACAACAGGGAGAATCTGTACACAACAGCGACCATCTTTACACAAGAGGGAACAATTTTATATAACAGGGAACATTTTTACACTACAGGGAATTTCTTTACACAGCAGAACGCACCTTCATGCAAGTCTCTCTCTTCATCTCAGTCTCCGTTTCCCTGGCTGTCTACCTCCCTCTCGGTTTCTCTCGCAGTCTCGGTTTTCCCTCAGTCTCTGTCTCTGCCTCGTGTTATTCGGAATGTCTGTCTGTCTCTTTCTCTTTGGTATCCGCAGGGTCTTTCTCTGTCCCTCCCTTTGTGTGGCCAGAAAGACCCTTGCCGGTTTTTTGTGTGTCATTTTTTGTCCGTCCCATTGTCGGTGGTGTAATACTGAGTGTCCTTGTGACATTGTGCAGCCAAGTTAGCCTGCAAACTCGGCTGCTGCGGGGTCCGGGTCTCTGGGCGGATTGAGGGCAGTTCTACAGTTTTCAACACAGCCTGGATGCTGAAATGTGTCTCGCTAACACACAGCACTGTGGGGCATCGGAACCTGAGCACCAGCCGGGATCCCACACCAGCCGGCAGCAGAGTGGCGCAGCGGAAGCGTGCTGGGCCCATAACCCAGAGGTCGATGGATCGAAACCATCCTCTGCTAGTTGCGTTCTTATTTACACCAGCAATAAATTGGTCTATTGCTAGCCACAATCAAACGCATTTATTTTTATCACACTTTACTTACACCAACTTCCTGCTTGCAATACACAACAGGGATAAATTATGAATGAAATTTACAATGGGTGTGTTCCAGCAAACATCTATTTATTAGAGTTGCCCTGTGAAGACGTAGCTTCTTCTGATCTACTGGGTTGCATCAGAAGTGAGTTTGCCGTCCACGAATTTAATTTCCTCTTGTTTCCCCTGGTATTTGCAAGACCATGCCACATTTCAATCAACAGGTAATAGTTTCAAATTCCGTGACGTTGGGATGTGGTAGCGTGGCCGAGCGGTCTAAGGCGCTGGATTAAGGCTCCAGTCTCTTCGGGGGCGTGGGTTCGAATCCCACCGCTGCCAGATATTGTGACATTAATAAGTTTCGTCGCTGCAGTAAACCGTGCAGGGATGCCGGTTTTGTGTCACCTTTTCATTCAGTTGCTATTGACAGGCAGATCTGATTCGCAGAGTTTTCTCTGGTCCGTACATTGGCCTGAGCCGCGCACCGAACACTACAAACACCGTCACCCAACCAACTGAATTCACACCGTTCACTCACTCGTCTCCACACCTGCTGCCTCTCAGTTATTCAGGTATACATCATTTTTCTTTCTCCCATTTCTTGCAATCTATCGACCGCTCTCACTCTCGCACCCAGCATCTCTCCGTCGCTTCCCCGTTCGCTCTTCCGAACCTCCCATTTGCTCCTGTGCTGCAATCCGATTAATTGAACACGAGTATCTTTTTTTCAATCTAACCAATCCAGACAGCAAAAGTTACATTCTGACATGGTTAAGAGAAGATGCATTCTACAAAAGAAAAGGGTGGGGGAGGGGATCTGGACTCTGACTTCAGGATGAGAGTCAGATGTGTTTTTCATACCATCAGTCTGAGGAAGATGTGATCAGGAGGGCAAATGTTTTCTATTGTTCTCTCCTCTTATAGTTACGATAAATTTCAGGCTCAATGCGTCAGGTTTTTTTTATCACACTTTATGCTTTACTTACAGCAACTTCCTTCTTGCAATAAACACTAGAAACTGCAACACAACTTTCAAAACACTTTATTCGCACCAACATAAGCTGCAAATGCTGCAAACTTGCAGCAGCCTTGGCCTTCCCCTTTCTCTCAACGCATCCTGCAGCGCCGCGTCGCCAGCACCAGATGGTGCTCTTGGCCTTTACACAAACGGGAATACCATCACACAAAACGGAACACCGTTACACAACACGGAGAACCTTTACACAACAGGAAACACATTACTCAATAGCGGACATCTTTACAAAGGACACAAAATCTCTAAACAACAGGGAGAATCTGTACACAACAGCGACCATCTTTACACAAGAGGGAACAATTTTATATAACAGGGAACATTTTTACACTACAGGGAATTTCTTTACACAGCAGAACGCACCTTCATGCAAGTCTCTCTCTTCATCTCAGTCTCCGTTTCCCTGGCTGTCTACCTCCCTCTCGGTTTCTCTCGCAGTCTCGGTTTTCCCTCAGTCTCTGTCTCTGCCTCGTGTTATTCGGAATGTCTGTCTGTCTCTTTCTCTTTGGTATCCGCAGGGTCTTTCTCTGTCCCTCCCTTTGTGTGGCCAGAAAGACCCTTGCCGGTTTTTTGTGTGTCATTTTTTGTCCGTCCCATTGTCGGTGGTGTAATACTGAGTGTCCTTGTGACATTGTGCAGCCAAGTTAGCCTGCAAACTCGGCTGCTGCGGGGTCCGGGTCTCTGGGCGGATTGAGGGCCGTTCTACAGTTTTCAACACAGCCTGGATGCTGAAATGTGTCTCGCTAACACACAGCACTGTGGGGCATCGGCACCTGAGCACCAGCCGGGATCCCACACCAGCCGGCAGCAGAGTGGCGCAGCGGAAGCGTGCTGGGCCCATAACCCAGAGGTCGATGGATCGAAACCATCCTCTGCTAGTTGCGTTCTTATTTACACCAGCAATAAATTGGTCTATTGCTAGCCACAATCAAACGCATTTATTTTTATCACACTTTACTTACACCAACTTCCTGCTTGCAATACACAACAGGGATAAATTATGAATGAAATTTACAATGGGTGTGTTCCAGCAAACATCTATTTATTAGAGTTGCCCTGTGAAGACGTAGCTTCTTCTGATCTACTGGGTTGCATCAGAAGTGAGTTTGCCGTCCACGAATTTAATTTCCTCTTGTTTCCCCTGGTATTTGCAAGACCATGCCACATTTCAATCAACAGGTAATAGTTTCAAATTCCGTGACGTTGGGATGTGGTAGCGTGGCCGAGCGGTCTAAGGCGCTGGATTAAGGCTCCAGTCTCTTCGGGGGCGTGGGTTCGAATCCCACCGCTGCCAGATATTGTGACATTAATAAGTTTCGTCGCTGCAGTAAACCGTGCAGGGATGCCGGTTTTGTGTCACCTTTTCATTCAGTTGCTATTGACAGGCAGATCTGATTCGCAGAGTTTCCTCTGGTCCGTACATTGGCCTGAGCCGCGCCCCGAACACGACAAACACCGTCACCCAACCAACTGAATTCACACCGTTCACTCACTCGTCTCCACACCTGCTGCCTCTCAGTTATTCAGGTATACACCATTTTTCTTTCTCCCATTTCTTGCAATCTATCGAACGCTCTCACTCTCGCACCCAGCATCTCTCCGTCGCTTCCCCGTTCGCTCTTCCGAACCTCCCATTTGCTCCTGTGCTGCAATCCGATTAATTGAACACGAGTATCTTTTTTTCAATCTAACCAATCCAGACAGCGAAAGTTACATTCTGACATGGTTAAGAGAAGATGCATTCTGCAAAAGAAAAGGGTGGGGGAGGGGATCTGGACTCTGACTTCAGGATGAGAGTCAGATGTGTTTTTCATACCATCAGTCTGAGGAAGATGTGATCAGGAGGGCAAATGTTTTCTATTGTTCTCTCCTCTTATAGTTACGATAAATTTCAGGCTCAATGCGTCAGGTTTTTTTTATCACACTTTATGCTTTACTTACAGCAACTTCCTTCTTGCAATAAACACTAGAAACTGCAACACAACTTTCAAAACACTTTATTCGTACCAACATAAGCTGCAAATGCTGCAAACTTGCAGCAGCCTTGGCCTTCCCCTTTCTCTCAACGCATCCTGCAGCGCCGCGTCGCCAGCACCAGATGGTGCTCTTGGCCTTTACACAAACGGGAATACCATCACACAAAACGGAACACCGTTACACAACACGGAGAACCTTTACACAACAGGAAACACATTACTCAATAGCGGACATCTTTACAAAGGACACAAAATCTCTAAACAACAGGGAGAATCTGTACACAACAGCGACCATCTTTACACAAGAGGGAACAATTTTATATAACAGGGAACATTTTTACACTACAGGGAATTTCTTTACACAGCAGAACGCACCTTCATGCAAGTCTCTCTCTTCATCTCAGTCTCCGTTTCCCTGGCTGTCTACCTCCCTCTCGGTTTCTCTCGCAGTCTCGGTTTTCCCTCAGTCTCTGTCTCTGCCTCGTGTTATTCGGAATGTCTATCTGTCTCTTTCTCTTTGGTATCCGCAGGGTCTTTCTCTGTCCCTCCCTTTGTGTGGCCAGAAAGACCCTTGCCGGTTTTTTGTGTGTCATTTTTTGTCCGTCCCATTGTCGGTGGTGTAATACTGAGTGTCCTTGTGACATTGTGCAGCCAAGTTAGCCTGCAAACTCGGCTGCTGCGGGGTCCGGGTCTCTGGGCGGATTGAGGGCCGTTCTACAGTTTTCAACACAGCCTGGATGCTGAAATGTGTCTCGCTAACACACAGCACTGTGGGGCATCGGCACCTGAGCACCAGCCGGGATCCCACACCAGCCGGCAGCAGAGTGGCGCAGCGGAAGCGTGCTGGGCCCATAACCCAGAGGTCGATGCATCGAAACCATCCTCTGCTAGTTGCGTTCTTATTTACACCAGCAATAAATTGGTCTATTGCTAGCCACAATCAAACGCATTTATTTTTATCACACTTTACTTACACCAACTTCCTGCTTGCAATACACAACAGGGATAAATTATGAATGAAATTTACAATGGGTGTGTTCCAGCAAACATCTATTTATTAGAGTTGCCCTGTGAAGACGTAGCTTCTTCTGATCTACTGGGTTGCATCAGAAGTGAGTTTGCCGTCCACGAATTTAATTTCCTCTTGTTTCCCCTGGTATTTGCAAGACCATGCCACATTTCAATCAACAGGTAATAGTTTCAAATTCCGTGACGTTGGGATGTGGTAGCGTGTTCGAGCGGTCTAAGGCGCTGGATTAAGGCTCCAGTCTCTTCGGGGGCGTCGGTTCGAATCCCCCCGCTGCCAGATATTGCGACATTAATAAATTTCGTCGCTGCAGTAAACCGTGCAGGGATGCCGGTTTTGTGTCACCTTTTCATTCAGTTGCTATTGACAGGCACATCTGATTCGCAGAGTTTTCTCTGGTCCGTACATTGGCCTGAGCCGCGCACCGAACACTACAAACACCGTCACCCAACCAACTGAATTCACACCGTTCACTCACTCGTCTCCACACCTGCTGCCTCTCAGTTATTCAGGTATACACCATTTTTCTTTCTCCCATTTCTTGCAATCTATCGACCGCTCTCACTCTCGCACCCAGCATCTCTCCGTCGCTTCCCCGTTCGCTCTTCCGAACCTCCCATTTGCTCCTGTGCTGCAATCCGATTAATTGAACACGAGTATCTTTTTTTCAATCTAACCAATCCAGACAGCGAAAGTTACATTCTGACATGGTTAAGAGAAGATGCATTCTACAAAAGAAAAGGGTGGGGGAGGGGATCTGGACTCTGACTTCAGGATGAGAGTCAGATGTGTTTTTCATACCATCAGTCTGAGGAAGATGTGATCAGGAGGGCAAATGTTTTCTATTGTTCTCTCCTCTTATAGTTACGATAAATTTCAGGCTCAATGCGTCAGGTTTTTTTTATCACACTTTATGCTTTACTTACAGCAACTTCCTTCTTGCAATAAACACTAGAAACTGCAACACAACTTTCAAAACACTTTATTCGCACCAACATAAGCTGCAAATGCTGCAAACTTGCAGCAGCCTTGGCCTTCCCCTTTCTCTCAACGCATCCTGTAGCGCCGCGTCGCCAGCACCAGATGGTGCTCTTGGCCTTTACACAAACGGGAATACCATCACACAAAACGGAACACCGTTACACAACACGGAGAACCTTTAGACAACAGGAAACACATTACTCAATAGCGGACATCTTTACAAAGGACACAAAATCTCTAAACAACAGGGAGAATCTGTACACAACAGCGAACATCTTTACACAAGAGGGAACAATTTTATATAACAGGGAACATTTTTACACTACAGGGAATTTCTTTACACAGCAGAACGCACCTTCATGCAAGTCTCTCTCTTCATCTCAGTCTCCGTTTCCCTGGCTGTCTACCTCCCTCTCGGTTTCTCTCGCAGTCTCGGTTTTCCCTCAGTCTCTGTCTCTGCCTCGTGTTATTCGGAATGTCTGTCTGTCTCTTTCTCTTTGGTATCCGCAGGGTCTTTCTCTGTCCCTCCCTTTGTGTGGCCAGAAAGACCCTTGCCGGTTTTTTGTGTGTCATTTTTTGTCCGTCCCATTGTCGGTGGTGTAATACTGAGTGTCCTTGTGACATTGTGCAGCCAAGTTAGCCTGCAAACTCGGCTGCTGCGGGGTCCGGGTCTCTGGGCGGATTGAGGGCCGTTCTACAGTTTTCAACACAGCCTGGATGCTGAAATGTGTCTCGCTAACACACAGCACTGTGGGGCATCGGCACCTGAGCACCAGCCGGGATCCCACACCAGCCGGCAGCAGAGTGGCGCAGCGGAAGCGTGCTGGGCCCATAACCCAGAGGTCGATGGATCGAAACCATCCTCTGCTAGTTGCGTTCTTATTTACACCAGCAATAAATTGGTCTATTGCTAGCCACAATCAAACGCATTTATTTTTATCACACTTTACTTACACCAACTTCCTGCTTGCAATACACAACAGGGATAAATTATGAATGAAATTTACAATGGGTGTGTTCCAGCAAACATCTATTTATTAGAGTTGCCCTGTGAAGACGTAGCTTCTTCTGATCTACTGGGTTGCATCAGAAGTGAGTTTGCCGTCCACGAATTTAATTTCCTCTTGTTTCCCCTGGTATTTGCAAGACCATGCCACATTTCAATCAACAGGTAATAGTTTCAAATTCCGTGACGTTTGGATGTGGTAGCGTGGCCGAGCGGTCTAAGGCGCTGGATTAAGGCTCCAGTCTCTTCGGGGGCGTGGGTTCGAATCCCACCGCTGCCAGATATTGCGACATTAATAAATTTCGTCGCTGCAGTAAACCGTGCAGGGATGCCGGTTTTGTGTCACCTTTTCATTCAGTTGCTATTGACAGGCAGATCTGATTCGCAGAGTTTTCTCTGGTCCGTACATTGGCCTGAGCCGCGCACCGAACACTACAAACACCGTCACCCAACCAACTGAATTCACACCGTTCACTCACTCGTCTCCACACCTGCTGCCTCTCAGTTATTCAGGTATACACCATTTTTCTTTCTCCCATTTCTTGCAATCTATCGACCGCTCTCACTCTCGCACCCAGCATCTCTCCGTCGCTTCCCCGTTCGCTCTTCCGAACCTCCCATTTGCTCCTGTGCTGCAATCCGATTAATTGAACACGAGTATCTTTTTTTCAATCTAACCAATCCAGACAGCAAAAGTTACATTCTGACATGGTTAAGAGAAGATGCATTCTACAAAAGAAAAGGGTGGGGGAGGGGATCTGGACTCTGACTTCAGGATGAGAGTCAGATGTGTTTTTCATACCATCAGTCTGAGGAAGATGTGATCAGGAGGGCAAATGTTTTCTATTGTTCTCTCCTCTTATAGTTACGATAAATTTCAGGCTCAATGCGTCAGGTTTTTTGTATCACACTTTATGCTTTACTTACAGCAACTTCCTTCTTGCAATAAACACTAGAAACTGCAACACAACTTTCAAAACACTTTATTCGCACCAACATAAGCTGCAAATGCTGCAAACTTGCAGCAGCCTTGGCCTTCCCCTTTCTCTCAACGCATCCTGCAGCGCCGCGTCGCCAGCACCAGATGGTGCTCTTGGCCTTTACACAAACGGGAATACCATCACACAAAACGGAACACCGTTACACAACACGGAGAACCTTTACACAACAGGAAACACATTACTCAATAGCGGACATCTTTACAAAGGACACAAAATCTCTAAACAACAGGGAGAATCTGTACACAACAGCGACCATCTTTACACAAGAGGGAACAATTTTATATAACAGGGAACATTTTTACACTACAGGGAATTTCTTTACACAGCAGAACGCACCTTCATGCAAGTCTCTCTCTTCATCTCAGTCTCCGTTTCCCTGGCTGTCTACCTCCCTCTCGGTTTCTCTCGCAGTCTCGGTTTTCCCTCAGTCTCTGTCTCTGCCTCGTGTTATTCGGAATGTCTGTCTGTCTCTTTCTCTTTGGTATCCGCAGGGTCTTTCTCTGTCCCTCCCTTTGTGTGGCCAGAAAGACCCTTGCCGGTTTTTTGTGTGTCATTTTTTGTCCGTCCCATTGTCGGTGGTGTAATACTGAGTGTCCTTGTGACATTGTGCAGCCAAGTTAGCCTGCAAACTCGGCTGCTGCGGGGTCCGGGTCTCTGGGCGGATTGAGGGCCGTTCTACAGTTTTCAACACAGCCTGGATGCTGAAATGTGTCTCGCTAACACACAGCACTGTGGGGCATCGGCACCTGAGCACCAGCCGGGGTCCCACACCAGCCGGCAGCAGAGTGGCGCAGCGGAAGCGTGCTGGGCCCATAACCCAGAGGTCGATGGATCGAAACCATCCTCTGCTAGTTGCGTTCTTATTTACACCAGCAATAAATTGGTCTATTGCTAGCCACAATCAAACGCATTTATTTTTATCACACTTTACTTACACCAACTTCCTGCTTGCAATACACAACAGGGATAAATTATGAATGAAATTTACAATGGGTGTGTTCCAGCAAACATCTATTTATTAGAGTTGCCCTGTGAAGACGTAGCTTCTTCTGATCTACTGGGTTGCATCAGAAGTGAGTTTGCCGTCCACGAATTTAATTTCCTCTTGTTTCCCCTGGTATTTGCAAGACCATGCCACATTTCAATCAACAGGTAATAGTTTCAAATTCCGTGACGTTGGGATGTGGTAGCGTGGCCGAGCGGTCTAAGGCGCTGGATTAAGGCTCCAGTCTCTTCGGGGGCGTGGGTTCGAATCCCACCGCTGCCAGATATTGCGACATTAATAAATTTCGTCGCTGCAGTAAACCGTGCAGGGATGCCGGTTTTGTGTCACCTTTTCATTCAGTTGCTATTGACAGGCAGATCTGATTCGCAGAGTTTCCTCTGGTCCGTACATTGGCCTGAGCCGCGCCCCGAACACGACAAACACCGTCACCCAACCAACTGAATTCACACCGTTCACTCACTCGTCTCCACACCTGCTGCCTCTCAGTTATTCAGGTATACACCATTTTTCTTTCTCCCATTTCTTGCAATCTATCGAACGCTCTCACTCTCGCACCCAGCATCTCTCCGTCGCTTCCCCGTTCGCTCTTCCGAACCTCCCATTTGCTCCTGTGCTGCAATCCGATTAATTGAACACGAGTATCTTTTTTTCAATCTAACCAATCCAGACAGCGAAAGTTACATTCTGACATGGTTAAGAGAAGATGCATTCTGCAAAAGAAAAGGGTGGGGGAGGGGATCTGGACTCTGACTTCAGGATGAGAGTCAGATGTGTTTTTCATACCATCAGTCTGAGGAAGATGTGATCAGGAGGGCAAATGTTTTCTATTGTTCTCTCCTCTTATAGTTACGATAAATTTCAGGCTCAATGCGTCAGGTTTTTTTTATCACACTTTATGCTTTACTTACAGCAACTTCCTTCTTGCAATAAACACTAGAAACTGCAACACAACTTTCAAAACACTTTATTCGTACCAACATAAGCTGCAAATGCTGCAAACTTGCAGCAGCCTTGGCCTTCCCCTTTCTCTCAACGCATCCTGCAGCGCCGCGTCGCCAGCACCAGATGGTGCTCTTGGCCTTTACACAAACGGGAATACCATCACACAAAACGGAACACCGTTACACAACACGGAGAACCTTTACACAACAGGAAACACATTACTCAATAGCGGACATCTTTACAAAGGACACAAAATCTCTAAACAACAGGGAGAATCTGTACACAACAGCGACCATCTTTACACAAGAGGGAACAATTTTATATAACAGGGAACATTTTTACACTACAGGGAATTTCTTTACACAGCAGAACGCACCTTCATGCAAGTCTCTCTCTTCATCTCAGTCTCCGTTTCCCTGGCTGTCTACCTCCCTCTCGGTTTCTCTCGCAGTCTCGGTTTTCCCTCAGTCTCTGTCTCTGCCTCGTGTTATTCGGAATGTCTATCTGTCTCTTTCTCTTTGGTATCCGCAGGGTCTTTCTCTGTCCCTCCCTTTGTGTGGCCAGAAAGACCCTTGCCGGTTTTTTGTGTGTCATTTTTTGTCCGTCCCATTGTCGGTGGTGTAATACTGAGTGTCCTTGTGACATTGTGCAGCCAAGTTAGCCTGCAAACTCGGCTGCTGCGGGGTCCGGGTCTCTGGGCGGATTGAGGGCCGTTCTACAGTTTTCAACACAGCCTGGATGCTGAAATGTGTCTCGCTAACACACAGCACTGTGGGGCATCGGCACCTGAGCACCAGCCGGGATCCCACACCAGCCGGCAGCAGAGTGGCGCAGCGGAAGCGTGCTGGGCCCATAACCCAGAGGTCGATGCATCGAAACCATCCTCTGCTAGTTGCGTTCTTATTTACACCAGCAATAAATTGGTCTATTGCTAGCCACAATCAAACGCATTTATTTTTATCACACTTTACTTACACCAACTTCCTGCTTGCAATACACAACAGGGATAAATTATGAATGAAATTTACAATGGGTGTGTTCCAGCAAACATCTATTTATTAGAGTTGCCCTGTGAAGACGTAGCTTCTTCTGATCTACTGGGTTGCATCAGAAGTGAGTTTGCCGTCCACGAATTTAATTTCCTCTTGTTTCCCCTGGTATTTGCAAGACCATGCCACATTTCAATCAACAGGTAATAGTTTCAAATTCCGTGACGTTGGGATGTGGTAGCGTGTTCGAGCGGTCTAAGGCGCTGGATTAAGGCTCCAGTCTCTTCGGGGGCGTCGGTTCGAATCCCCCCGCTGCCAGATATTGCGACATTAATAAATTTCGTCGCTGCAGTAAACCGTGCAGGGATGCCGGTTTTGTGTCACCTTTTCATTCAGTTGCTATTGACAGGCACATCTGATTCGCAGAGTTTTCTCTGGTCCGTACATTGGCCTGAGCCGCGCACCGAACACTACAAACACCGTCACCCAACCAACTGAATTCACACCGTTCACTCACTCGTCTCCACACCTGCTGCCTCTCAGTTATTCAGGTATACACCATTTTTCTTTCTCCCATTTCTTGCAATCTATCGACCGCTCTCACTCTCGCACCCAGCATCTCTCCGTCGCTTCCCCGTTCGCTCTTCCGAACCTCCCATTTGCTCCTGTGCTGCAATCCGATTAATTGAACACGAGTATCTTTTTTTCAATCTAACCAATCCAGACAGCGAAAGTTACATTCTGACATGGTTAAGAGAAGATGCATTCTACAAAAGAAAAGGGTGGGGGAGGGGATCTGGACTCTGACTTCAGGATGAGAGTCAGATGTGTTTTTCATACCATCAGTCTGAGGAAGATGTGATCAGGAGGGCAAATGTTTTCTATTGTTCTCTCCTCTTATAGTTACGATAAATTTCAGGCTCAATGCGTCAGGTTTTTTTTATCACACTTTATGCTTTACTTACAGCAACTTCCTTCTTGCAATAAACACTAGAAACTGCAACACAACTTTCAAAACACTTTATTCGCACCAACATAAGCTGCAAATGCTGCAAACTTG
Source organism: Somniosus microcephalus (assembly GCF_052327205.1). NCBI lineage: Eukaryota > Metazoa > Chordata > Chondrichthyes > Squaliformes > Somniosidae > Somniosus > Somniosus microcephalus. The sequence goes on from NW_028226821.1 coordinate 16,894, forward strand.
CAGCAGCCTTGGCCTTCCCCTTTCTCTCAACGCATCCTGTAGCGCCGCGTCGCCAGCACCAGATGGTGCTCTTGGCCTTTACACAAACGGGAATACCATCACACAAAACGGAACACCGTTACACAACACGGAGAACCTTTAGACAACAGGAAACACATTACTCAATAGCGGACATCTTTACAAAGGACACAAAATCTCTAAACAACAGGGAGAATCTGTACACAACAGCGAACATCTTTACACAAGAGGGAACAATTTTATATAACAGGGAACATTTTTACACTACAGGGAATTTCTTTACACAGCAGAACGCACCTTCATGCAAGTCTCTCTCTTCATCTCAGTCTCCGTTTCCCTGGCTGTCTACCTCCCTCTCGGTTTCTCTCGCAGTCTCGGTTTTCCCTCAGTCTCTGTCTCTGCCTCGTGTTATTCGGAATGTCTGTCTGTCTCTTTCTCTTTGGTATCCGCAGGGTCTTTCTCTGTCCCTCCCTTTGTGTGGCCAGAAAGACCCTTGCCGGTTTTTTGTGTGTCATTTTTTGTCCGTCCCATTGTCGGTGGTGTAATACTGAGTGTCCTTGTGACATTGTGCAGCCAAGTTAGCCTGCAAACTCGGCTGCTGCGGGGTCCGGGTCTCTGGGCGGATTGAGGGCCGTTCTACAGTTTTCCACACAGCCTGGATGCTGAAATGTGTCTCGCTAACACACAGCACTGTGGGGCATCGGCACCTGAGCACCAGCCGGGATCCCACACCAGCCGGCAGCAGAGTGGCGCAGCGGAAGCGTGCTGGGCCCATAACCCAGAGGTCGATGGATCGAAACCATCCTCTGCTAGTTGCGTTCTTATTTACACCAGCAATAAATTGGTCTATTGCTAGCCACAATCAAACGCATTTATTTTTATCACACTTTACTTACACCAACTTCCTGCTTGCAATACACAACAGGGATAAATTATGAATGAAATTTACAATGGGTGTGTTCCAGCAAACATCTATTTATTAGAGTTGCCCTGTGAAGACGTAGCTTCTTCTGATCTACTGGGTTGCATCAGAAGTGAGTTTGCCGTCCACGAATTTAATTTCCTCTTGTTTCCCCTGGTATTTGCAAGACCATGCCACATTTCAATCAACAGGTAATAGTTTCAAATTCCGTGCCGTTGGGATGTGGTAGCGTGGCCGAGCGGTCTAAGGCGCTGGATTAAGGCTCCAGTCTCTTCGGGGGCGTGGGTTCGAATCCCACCGCTGCCAGATATTGCGACATTAATAAATTTCGTCGCTGCAGTAAACCGTGCAGGGATGCAGGTTTTGTGTCACCTTTTCATTCAGTTGCTATTGACAGGCAGATCTGATTCGCAGAGTTTCCTCTGGTCCGTGCATTGGCCTGAGCCGCGCACCGAACACGACAAACACCGTCACCCAACCAACTGAATTCACACCGTTCACTCACTCGTCTCCACACCTGCTGCCTCTCAGTTATTCAGGTATACACCATTTTTCTTTCTCCCATTTCTTGCAATCTATCGACCGCTCTCACTCTCGCACCCAGCATCTCTCCGTCGCTTCCCCGTTCGCTCTTCCGAACTTGCCGGTTGAACAGCACCTCCCATTTGCTCCTGTGCTGCCATCCGATTAATTGAACACGAGTATCTTTTTTTCAATCTAACCAATTCAGACAGCGAAAGTTACATTCTGACATGGTTAAGAGAAGATGCATTCTGCAAAAGAAAAGGGTGTGGGAGGGGATCTGGACTCTGACTTCAGGATGAGAGTCAGATGTGTTTTTCATACCATCAGTCTGAGGAAGATGTGATCAGGAGGGCAACTTTTTTCTATTGTTCTCTCCTCTTATAGTTAAGATAAATTTCAGGCTCAATGCGTCAGGTTTTTTTTATCACACTTTATGCTTTACTTACAGCAACTTCCTTCTTGCAATAAACACTAGAAACTGCAACACAACTTTCAAAACACTTTATTCGCACCAACATAAGCTGCAAATGCTGCAAACTTGCAGCAGCCTCGGCCTTCCCCTTTCTCTCAACGCATCCTGCAGCGCCGCGTCGCCAGCACCAGATGGTGCTCTTGGCCTTTACACAAACGGGAATACCATCACACAAAACGGAACACCGTTACACAACACGGAGAACCTTAACACAACAGGAAACACATTATTCAATAGCGGACATCTTTACAAAGGACACAAAATCTCTAAACAACAGGGAGAATCTGTACACAACAGCGACCATCTTTACACAAGAGGGAACAATTTTATATAACAGGGAACATTTTTACACTACAGGGAATTTCTTTACACAGCAGAACGCACTTTCATGCAAGTCTCTCTCTTCATCTCAGTCTCCGTTTCCCTGGCTGTCTACTTCCCTCTCGGTTTCTCTCGCAGTCTCGGTTTTCCCTCAGTCTCTGTCTCTGCCTCGCGTTATTCGGAATGTCTGTCTGTCTCTTTCTCTTTGGTATCCGCAGTGTCTTTCTCTGTCCCTCCCTTTGTGTGGCCAGAAAGACCCTTGCCGGTTTTTTGTGTGTCATTTTTTGTCCGTCCCATTGTCGGTGGTGCAATACTGAGTGTCCTTGTGACATTGTGCAGCCAAGTTAGCCTGCAAACTCGGCTGCTGCGGGGTCCGGGTCTCTGGGCGGATTGAGGGCCGTTCTATAGTTTTCAACACAGCCTGGATGCTGAAATGTGTCTCGCTAACACACAGCACTGTGGGGCATCGGCACCTGAGCACCAGCCGGGATCCCACACCAGCCGGCAGCAGAGTGGCGCAGCGGAAGCGTGCTGGGCCCATAACCCAGAGGTCGATGGATCGAAACCATCCTCTGCTAGTTGCGTTCTTATTTACACCAGCAATAAATTCCTCTATTGCTAGCCACAATCAAACGCATTTATTTTTGTCACACTTTACTTACACCAACTTCCTGCTTGCAATACACAACAGGGATAAATTATGAATGAAATTTACAATGGGTGTGTTCCAGCAAACATCTATTTATTAGAGTTGCCCTGTGAAGACGTAGCTTCTTCTGATCTACTGGCTTGCATCAGAAGTGAGTTTGCCGTCCACGAATTTAATTTCCTCTTGTTTCCCCTGTTATTTGCAAGACCATGCCACATTTCAATCACCAGGTAATAGTTTCAAATTCCGCAACGTTTGGATGTGGTAGCGTGGCCGAGCGGTCTAAGGCGCTGGACTAAGGCTCCAGTCTCTTCGGGGGCGTGGGGTCGAATCCCACCGCTGCCAGATATTGCGACGTTAATAAATTTCGTCGCTGCAGTAAACCGTGCAGGGATGCCGGTTTTGTGTCACCTTTTCATTCAGTTGCTATTGACAGGCCGATCTGATTCGCAGAGTTTCCTCTGGTCCGTACATTGGCCTGAGCCGCGCACCGAACACTGCAAACACCGTCACCCAACCAACTGAATTCAGACCGTTCACTCACTCGTCTCCACTCCTGCTGCCTCTCAGTTATTCAGGTATACACCATTTTTCTTTCTCCCATTTCTTGCAATCTATCGACCGCTGTCACTCTCGCACCCACCATCTCTCCGTCGCTTCCCCGTTCGCTCTTCCGAACTTGCCGGTTGAACAGCACCTCCCATTTGCTCCTGTGCTGCAATCCGATTAATTGAACACGAGTATCTTTTTTTCAATCTAACCAATCCAGACAGCGAAAGTTACATTCTGACATGGTTAAGAGAAGATGCATTCTGCAAAAGAAAAGGCTGGGGGAGGGGATCTGGACTCTGACTTCAGGATGAGAGTCAGATGTGTTTTTCATACCATCAGTCTGAGGAAGATGTGATCAGGAGGGCAAATTTTTTCTATTGTTCTCTCCTCTTAGAGTTACGATAAATTTCAGGCTCAATGCATCAGGTTTTTTTTATCACACTTTATGCTTTACTTACAGCAACTTCCTTCTTGCAATAAACACTAGAAACTGTAACACAACTTTCAAAACACTTTATTCGCACCATCATAAGCTGCAAATGCTGCAAACTTGCAGCAGCCTTGGCCTTCCCCTTTCTCTCAACGCATCCTGCAGCGCCGCGTCGCCAGCACCAGATGGTGCTCTTGGCCTTTACACAAACGGGAATACCATCACACAAAGCGGAACACCGTTTCCCTGGCTGTCTACATCCCTCTCCGTTTCTCTCGCAGTCTCGGTTTTCCCTCAGTCTCTGTCTCTGCCTCGCGTTATTCGGAATGTCTGTCTGTCTCTTTCTCTTTGGTATCCGCAGTGTCTTTCTCTGTCCCTCCCTTTGTGTGGCCAGAAAGACCCTTGCCGGTTTTTTGTGTGTCATTTTTTGTCCGTCCCATTGTCGGTGGTGTAATACTGAGTGTCCTTGTGACATTGTGCAGCCAAGTTAGCCTGCAAACTCGGCTGCTGCGGGGTCCGGGTCTCTGGGCGGATTGAGGGCCGTTCTATAGTTTTCAACACAGCCTGGATGCTGAAATGTGTCTCGCTAACACACAGCACCGTGGGGCATCGGAACCTGAGCACCAGCCGGGATCCCACACCAGCCGGCAGCAGAGTGGCGCAGCGGAAGCGTGCTGGGCCCATAACCCAGAGGTCGATGGATCGAAACCATCCTCTGCTAGTTGCGTTCATTATTTACACCAGCAATAAATTCCTCTATTGCTAGCCACAATCAAACGCATTTATTTTTATCACACTTTACTTACACCAACTTCCTGCTTGCAATACACAACAGGGATAAATTATGAATGAAATTTACAATGGATGTGTTCCAGCAAACATCTATTTATTAGAGTTGCCCTGTGAAGACGTAGCTTCTTCTGATCTACTGGGTTGCATCAGAAGTGAGTTTGCCGTCCACGAATTTAATTTCCTCTTGTTTCCCCTGTTATTTGCAAGACCATGCCACATTTCAATCACCAGGTAATAGTTTCAAATTCCGCAACGTTTGGCTGTGGTAGCGTGGCCGAGCGGTCTAAGGCGCTGGACTAAGGCTCCAGTCTCTTCGGGGGCGTGGGTTCGAATCCCACCGCTGCCAGATATTGCGACGTTAATAAATTTCGTCGCTGCAGTAAACCGTGCAGGGATGCCGGTTTTGTGTCACCTTTTCATTCAGTTGCTATTGACAGGCAGATCTGATTTGCAGAGTTTTCTCTGGTCCGTACATTGGCCTGAGCCGAACACTGCAAACACCGTCACCCAACCAACTGAATTCAGACCGTTCACTCACTCGTCTCCACACCTGCTGCCTCTCAGTTATTCAGGTATACACCATTTTTCTTTCTCCCATTTCTTGCAATCTATCGACCGCTGTCACTCTCGCACCCACCATCTCTCCGTCGCTTCCCCGTTCGCTCTTCCGAACTTGCCGGTTGAACAGCACCTCCCATTTGCTCCTGTGCTGCCATCCGATTAATTGAACACGAGTATCTTTTTTTCAATCTAACCAATTCAGACAGCGAAAGTTACATTCTGACATGGTTAAGAGAAGATGCATTCTGCAAAAGAAAAGGGTGTGGGAGGGGATCTGGACTCTGACTTCAGGATGAGAGTCAGATGTGTTTTTCATACCATCAGTCTGAGGAAGATGTGATCAGGAGGGCAACTTTTTTCTATTGTTCTCTCCTCTTATAGTTAAGATAAATTTCAGGCTCAATGCGTCAGGTTTTTTTTATCACACTTTATGCTTTACTTACAGCAACTTCCTTCTTGCAATAAACACTAGAAACTGCAACACAACTTTCAAAACACTTTATTCGCACCAACATAAGCTGCAAATGCTGCAAACTTGCAGCAGCCTCGGCCTTCCCCTTTCTCTCAACGCATCCTGCAGCGCCGCGTCGCCAGCACCAGATGGTGCTCTTGGCCTTTACACAAACGGGAATACCATCACACAAAACGGAACACCGTTACACAACACGGAGAACCTTAACACAACAGGAAACACATTATTCAATAGCGGACATCTTTACAAAGGACACAAAATCTCTAAACAACAGGGAGAATCTGTACACAACAGCGACCATCTTTACACAAGAGGGAACAATTTTTTATAACAGGGAACATTTTTACACTACAGGGAATTTCTTTACACAGCAGAACGTACTTTCATGCAAGTCTCTCTCTTCATCTCAGTCTCCGTTTCCCTGGCTGTCTACATCCCTCTCCGTTTCTCTCGCAGTCTCGGTTTTGCCTCAGTCTCTGTCTCTGCCTCGCGTTATTCGGAATGTCTGTCTGTCTCTTTCTCTTTGGTATCCGCAGTGTCTTTCTCTGTCCCTCCCTTTGTGTGGCCAGAAAGACCCTTGCCGGTTTTTTGTGTGTCATTTTTTGTCCGTCCCATTGTCGGTGGTGTAATACTGAGTGTCCTTGTGACATTGTGCAGCCAAGTTAGCCTGCAAACTCGGCTGCTGCGGGGTCCGGGTCTCTGGGCGGATTGAGGGCCGTTCTATAGTTTTCAACACAGCCTGGATGCTGAAATGTGTCTCGCTAACACACAGCACCGTGGGGCATCGGAACCTGAGCACCAGCCGGGATCCCACACCAGCCGGCAGCAGAGTGGCGCAGCGGAAGCGTGCTGGGCCCATAACCCAGAGGTCGATGGATCGAAACCATCCTCTGCTAGTTGCGTTCTTATTTACACCAGCAATAAATTCCTCTATTGCTAGCCACAATCAAACGCATTTATTTTTATCACACTTTACTTACACCAACTTCCTGCTTGCAATACACAACAGGGATAAATTATGAATGAAATTTACAATGGGTGTGTTCCAGCAAACATCTATTTATTAGAGTTGCCCTGTGAAGACGTAGCTTCTTCTGATCTACTGGGTTGCATCAGAAGTGAGTTTGCCGTCCACGAATTTAATTTCCTCTTGTTTCCCCTGTTATTTGCAAGACCATGCCACATTTCAATCACCAGGTAATAGTTTCAAATTCCGCAACGTTTGGATGTGGTAGCGTGGCCGAGCGGTCTAAGGCGCTGGAGTAAGGCTCCAGTCTCTTCGGGGGCGTGGGTTCGAATCCCACCGCTGCCAGATATTGCGACGTTAATAAATTTCGTCGCAGCAGTAAACCGTGCAGGGATGCCGGTTTTGTGTCACCTTTTCATTCAGTTGCTATTGACAGGCAGATCTGATTCGCAGAGTTTTCTCTGGTCCGTACATTGGCCTGAGCCGCGCACCGAACACTGCAAACACCGTCACCCAACCAACTGAATTCAGACCGTTGACTCACTCGTCTCCACACCTGCTGCCTCTCAGTTATTCAGGTATACACCATTTTTCTTTCTCCCATTTCTTGCAATCTATCGACCGCTGTCACTCTCGCACCCACCATCTCTCCGTCGCTTCCCCGTTCGCTCTTCCGAACTTGCCGGTTGAACAGCACCTCCCATTTGCTCCTGTGCTGCAATCCGATTAATTGAACACGAGTATCTTTTTTTCAATCTAACCAATCCAGACAGCGAAAGTTACATTCTGACATGGTTAAGAGAAGATGCATTCTGCAAAAGAAAAGGGTGTGGGAGGGGATCTGGACTCTGACTTCAGGATGAGAGTCAGATGTGTTTTTCATACCATCAGTCTGAGGAAGATGTGATCAGGAGGGCAACTTTTTTCTATTGTTCTCTCCTCTTATAGTTAAGATAAATTTCAGGCTCAATGCGTCAGGTTTTTTTTATCACACTTTATGCTTTACTTACAGCAACTTCCTTCTTGCAATAAACACTAGAAACTGCAACACAACTTTCAAAACACTTTATTCGCACCAACATAAGCTGCAAATGCTGCAAACTTGCAGCAGCCTCGGCCTTCCCCTTTCTCTCAACGCATCCTGCAGCGCCGCGTCGCCAG
>NW_028226822.1:0-24735 GCF_052327205.1 Somniosus microcephalus
CCAGCCCCCTACACCCCTCCTATCTCTGTAACCTCCTCCAGCCCCTACAACCCTCCTTATCTCTGTAACCTCCTCCAGCCCCTACAACCCTCCCTATCTCTGTAACCTGCTCCAGCCCCTACGATCCTCCCTATCTCTGTAACCTCCTCCAGCCCCTACGATTCTCCCTATCTCTGTAACCTCCTCCAGCCCCTACAACCCTCCCTATCTCTGTAACCTCCTCCAGCCCTACAACCCTCCCTATCTCTGTAACCTCCTCCAGCCCCTACGATCCTCCCTATCTGTGTAACCTCCTCCAGCCCCTACAATCCTCCCTATCTCTGTAACCTCCTCCAGCCCCTCCAACCCTCCCTATCTCTGTAAGCTCCTCCAGCCCCTACACCCTTCCCTATCTCTGTAACCTCCTCCAGCCCCTACAGCCCTCCCTATCTATGTAACCTCCTCCAGCCCCTACGATCCTCCCTATCTCTGTAACCTCCTCCAGCCCCTACAACCCTCCCTATCTCTGTAACCTCCTCCAGCCCCTACGATCCTCCCTATCTCTGTAACCTCCTCCAGCCCCTACGATCCTCCCTATCTCTGTAACTCCTCCAGCCCCTACAACCCTCCCTGCCTCTGTAACCTCCTCCAGCCCCGACAACCCTCCCTATCTCTGTAACCTCCTGCAGACCCTACAACCCTCCCTGTCTCTGTAACCTCCTCCAGCCCCTACAACCCTCCCTATCTCTGTAACCTCCTCCAGCCCCGACAACCCTCCCTATCTCTGTAACCTCCTCCAGCCCCCACGATCCTCCCTATCTCTGTAACCTCCTCCAGCCCCCTACAACTCTCCCTGTCTCTGTAACCTCCTCCAGCCCCCTACAACCCTCCCTATCTCTGTAACCTCCTCCAGCCCCCTACAACCCTCCCTATCTGTGTAACCTCCTCCAGCCCCTACAAACCTCCCTATCTCGGTAACCTCCTCCAGCCCCTACAACCCTCCCTATCTCTGTACCAACCTCCAGCCCCTACAAACCTCCTTATCTCTCTAACCTCCTCGGCCCCTACAACACTCCCTATCTCTGTAACCTCTTCCAGCCCCCTACAACCCTCCCTATCTCTGTAAGCTCCTCCAGCCCGTACAACCCTCCCTATTTCTGTTATCTCCTCCAGCCCCTACAACCCTCCCTATCTCTGTAACCTCCTGCAGCCCCCGACAACCCTCCCTATCTCTGTAACCTCCTCCAGTCCCCTACAGCCCTCCCTATCTCTGTAACCACCTCCAGCCCCTACAACCTTCCCTATCTCTGTAACCTCCTCCAGCCCCTACAACCCTCCCTATCTCTGTAACCTCCTCCAGCCCCACGATCCTCCCTATCTCTGTAACCTCCTCCAGCCCTCTACAACCCTCCCTATCTCTGTAAGCTCCTCCAGCCCCTACAACCCTCCCTATCCCTGTAACCTCCTCCAGCCCCTACAACCCTCGCTATCTCTGTAACCTCCTCCAGCCCCCTACAACCCTCCATATCTCTGTAACCTCCTCCACCCCCTACAACCCTCCCTATCACTGTAACCTCCTCCATCCCCCTACAACTCTCCCTGTCTCTGTAACCTCCTCCAGCCCCCTACAACCCTCCCTATCTGTGTAACCTCCTCCAGCCCCTACAAACCTCCCTATCTCGGTAACCTCCTCCAGCCCCTACAACCCTCCCTATCTCTGTACCAACCTCCAGCCCCTACAAACCTCCTTATCTCTCTAACCTCCTCCGCCCCTACAACACTCCCTATCTCTGTAACCTCTTCCAGCCCCCTACAACCCTCCCTATCTCTGTAACCTCCTCCAGCCCCTCCAACCCTCCCTATCTCTGTAACCTCCTCCAGCCCCCACGATCCTCCCTATCTCTGTAACCTCCTCCAGCTCTACAACCCTCCCTATCTCTGTAAGCTCCTCCAGCCCCTACAACCCTCCCTATCCCTGTAACCTCCTCCAGCCCCTACAACCCTCGCTATCTCTGTAACCTCCTCCAGCCCCCTACAACCCTCCATATCTCTGTAACCTCCTCCACCCCCTACAACCCTCCCTATCACTGTAACCTCCTCCAGCCCCCTACAACTCTCCCTGTCTCTGTAACCCCCTCCAGCCCCCTACACCCCTCCCTATCTCTGTAACCTCCTCCAGCCCCCTACAACCCTCCCTATCTCTGTAACCTCCTCCAGCCCCCTACACCCCTCCCTATCTCTGTAACCTCCTCCAGCCCGCTACAACCCTCCCTATCTGTGTAACCTCCTCCAGCCCCTACAAACCTCCCTATCTCGGTAACCTCCTCCAGCCCCTACAACCCTTCTATCTCTGTACCAACCTCCAGCCCCTACAAACCTCCTTATCTCTCTCAACCTCCTCCGGCCCCTACAACACTCCCTATCTCTGTAACCTCTTCCAGCCCCCTACAACCCTCCCTATCTCTGTAAGCTCCTCCAGCCCGTACAACCCTCCCTATTTCTGTTATCTCCTCCAGCCCCTACAACCCTCCCTATCTCTGTAACCTCCTCCAGCCCCCTACAACCCTCCCTATCTCTGTAACCTCCTCCAGCCCCCTACAGCCCTCCCTATCTCTGTAACCACCTCCAGCCCCTACAACCTTCCCTATCTCTGTAACCTCCTCCTGCCCCTACAACCCTCCCTATCTCTGTAACCTCCTCTAGTCCCTACAACCCTCCCTATCTCTGTAACCTCCTCCAGCCCCTACAACCCTCCCTATCTCTGTAGCCTCCTCCAGCCCCTACAACCCTCCCTATCTCTGTTACCTCCTCCAGCCCCCTACAACCCTCCTATCTCTGTAACCTCCCCAGCCCCTACAACCCTCCCTATCTCTGTAACCTCCTCCAGCCCCTACAACCCTCCCTATCTCTGTAACCTCCTCCAGCCCCTACAACCCTCCCTATCTCTGTAACCTCCTCCAGCCCCTACACCCTCCCTATCTCTGTAACCACCTCCAGCCCCTACAACCCTCCCTATCTCTGTAACCTCCTCCAACCCCTACAAACCTCCCATCTCTGTAACCTCGTCCAGCACCCTACAATCCTCCCTATCTCTGTAACCTCCTCCAGCCCTACAACCCTCCCTATCTCTGTAACCTCCTCCAGCCCCTACGATCCTCCCTATCTTTGTAACCTCCTCCAGCCCCTACGATCCTCCCTATCTCTGTAACCTCCTCCAGCCCCTACAACCCTCCCTGCCTCTGTAACCTCCTCCAGCCCCTACAACCCTCCCTATCTCTGTAACCTCCTCCAGCCCCTACAACCCTCCCCTGTCTCTGTAACCTCCTCCAACCCCTGCAACCCTCCCTATCTCTGTAACCTCCTCCAGCCCCTACAACCTCCCTATCTCTGTAACCTCCTCCAGCCCCTACGATCCTCCCTATCTCTGTAACCTCCTCCAGCCTCTACAACCCTCCCTATCTCTGTAAGCTCCTCCAGCCCCTGCAACCCTCCCTATCCCTGTAACTTCCTCCAGCCCCTACAACCCTCGCTATCTCTGTAACCTCCTCCAGCCCCCTACAACTCTCCCTGTCACTGTAACCTCCTCCAGCCCCCTACAACCCTCACCAGCTCTGTAACCTCCTCCAGCCCTACAACCCTCCTATCTCTGTAACCCCCTCCAGCCCCTACAACCTTCCCTATCTCTGTAACCTCCTCCAGCCCCTACAACCCTCCCTATCTCTGTAACTCCTCCAGCCCCTACAACCCTCCCTATCTCTGTAACCTCTTTGTCTGATTTACGCTCCTATGAAGCGCCTTGGGACGTTTTACAGCATTGTAGGCGCTATATAAATGCACGTTGTGGGTAAGAGGAATAGTGAGTTATCTTCCAATCCCCACACCCTCCTCCATTGTTTTTTTGTCCCTCGGAATGTGTTGTCGAACCCTTTGTGCTCCTGTTTGATCCTCCTCTCTCTCTCTCTCTCTCTCTCTCTCCTAGGCCTACTGTCGGAGGCTTTAGATTTCTTTCAAAGCTCGGATAATATCACGGTGTCCCAGGGCCAGAAAGCTGCTCTCAGGTAGGAAGATGACTCGTGACCGGGAACGGTGATGCAGCGGAGCGGTGACTGAGGAGACCATGAGAAAACAGGAGCAGGAGGAGGCCATTCGGCCCCTCGAGCCGCTCCGCCATTCAATAACACCATGGCTGATCTTCGACCTCATCTTTCTCGCCCGATCCCCATAACCTTGATTCCCTTAATACCCAAAACCTATCGATCTCTGCCTTGAATATACTCAACGACTGAGCCTCCACAGCCCTCTGGGGCAGAGAATTCCAACGATTCACCGCCCTCTGAGTGAAGAAATTCCTCCTCATCTCAGTCCTCAATGGCCGAGCCCTTATCCTGAGACTGTGACCCCTGGTTCTAGACTCTCCAGCCCAGGGGGAAACAGCCTCTCAGCATCTACCCTGTCAAGCCCCCTCAGAATCTTGTATGTTTCAATGAGATCACCTCTCATTCTTCTAAACTCTAGAGAATATAGGCCCAGTCTACTCAACCTCTCCTGATAGGACAATCCCCCATCCCAGGAACCAGTCTGGTGAACCTTCGCTGCTCTCGCTCTATGGCAAGTATATCCTTCCTTAGGTGAGGAAACCAAAACTGTCCACAATACTCCAGGTGTGGTCTCACCAGGGCCCTATATAATTGCAGTAAGACGTCTTTACTCTTAAACTCAAATCCTCTTGTAATAAAGGCCAACATACCATGTGCTTTCCTAATTGCTTGCTGTACCTGCATGTTAACTTTCAGTGATTCGTGTACAAGGACACCCAGGTCCCTCGGAACAGGAGAAGGCCCGATATCCTTTCCCAACGATCCGCTTACCGTCTCTCGTTGGACCATATACCTGGAGGTTCCGTCACATGACGTCATCGCCCCTTCCCCCTCCCCCCGCGAACTCCACCGCCATTGGACGCCCTTCCCCCCGCGGCCAGTCGGAAAGCGTGCCAGACTCTCGGCTAACCGGATTGGAGGGTGATTGAATGCCAGTCAAGCGGCCATTTCCCCACCTTTCCTCCCCACCATCTCCGATATCCCAATAACCAAGAACGCGGAGGACAAACTGTGCGTAAAGTGGAAGGTTGTGATAGAGAAGACAGAGAGAGAGAGAGAGAGTGTTTCCACTTGTCGGGGCGACCAGAACTAGGGGCCATCGATATCAGATGGTCACTAATAAATCCAATAGGGAATTCAGGAGAAACTCCTTTCCCCAGAGAGTGGTGAGAATGGGGAACTCGCTAGCACAGGGAGTGGTTGAGGTGAACAGCAGAGATACCTCTCACTCACCTCGCTCTCTCTCTCTCTCCCTGTCACTCAGTCTCTCACACTCTCCATCACCCGCCCTCTCCCCGTCTCTCTCTCTCCCTCTCTCTCTCTCTCTCTCTCTCTCTCTCTCCCTCTCTCTCTGTCTCTCTCTCTCTGTCTCTCTCTGTCTCTCTGTCTCACTCTCTCTCTCTGTCTCTCTCACTCTCTCTCTCTGTCTCTCTCTCTCTCGCTGTCTCTGTCTCTCTCTGTCTCTCTCTGTCTCACTCTCTGTCTCTCTCTGTCTCTCTCTCTCTCTCTGTCTCACTCGCTCTCTCTCTGTCTCTCCCTCTCTGTCTCTCTCTCTCTCTGTCTCACTCTCTCCTCTCTCTCTGTCTCTCTCTCTCTCTGTCTCTCTCTCTCTCTCTGTCTCTCTCTCTGTCTCACTCTCTCTCTCTCTCTCTGTCTCTCTCTCTCTCTCTCTCTCTGTCTGTCTCTCTCTCTCTCTGTCTCTCTCTCTCTCTCTCTCTCTCTCTCTCTCTGTCTCTCTCTCTCTCTCTCTGTCTCTTCTCTCTCTCTCTGTCTCTCTCTCTCTCTGTCTCACTCTCTCTCTCTCTCTCTCTCTGTCTCTCTCTCTGTCTCTCTCTCTGTCTCTCTCTCTCTCTCTGTCTCTCTCTCTGTCTCACTCTCTCTCTCTCTGTCTCTCTCTCGCTCTCTGTCTCTCTCTCTGTCTCTCTCTCTCTCTCTGTCTCTCTCTCTGTCTCTCTCTCTCTGTCTCTCTCTCTCACTCTCTCGCTCTCTCTGTCTCTCTCTCTGTCTCTCTCTCTCTCTCTCTCTGTCTCACTCTCTCTCTCTCTCTCTCTGTCTCTCTCTGTCTCTGTCTCTGTCTCTCTCGCTCTGTCTCTCTCTCTCTTTCTCTCTCACTCTCCCTCTCCTTCCCCCTCCCCCCCCTCTCTCTCTCTCTCGCTCTCTCTCTCACTCTCACTCCCCCTCTCTCACTCTCTTGTTCTGTTCTTTCTCCAGTTGCTACATTGACAGTAACGTCACTCGTGTGGCCTGGTTGAACCGCTCCAGCATCATGTACGCGGGGAGGGACAAGTGGTCAATGGACTCGCGGGTCAACCTGGGAGCATACAGTGAGCTGGAGTACAGCATCGAGATCTCGCCGGTCGATGTGTACGATGAGGGACCCTACACTTGCTCCTTCCAGACCATGGACCAGCCTCACACTGTCCAGGTCTACCTAATAGTCCAAGGTAGGACACCCACCTCAGCATTACTCTGTATCTAACCCGTGCTGTACCTGCCCTGGGAGTGTTTGATGGGACAGTGTAGAGGGAGCTTTACTCTGTATCTAACCCGTGCTGTACCTGCCCTGGGACTGTTTGATGGACAGTGTAGAGGGAGCTTTACTCTGTATCTAACCCGTGCTGTACCTGCCCTGGGAGTGTTTGATGGGACAGTGTAGAGGGAGCTTTACTCTGTATCTAACCCATGCTGTACCTGCCCTGGGAGTGTTTGATGCGACAGTGTAGAGGGAGCTTTACTCTGTATCTAACCCGTGCTGTCCCTGCCCTGGGAGTGTTTGATGGGACAGTGCAGAGGGATCTTTACTCTGTATCTAACCCCGTGCTGTACCTGCCCTGGGAGTGTTTGATGGGACATTGTAGAGGGAGCTTTACTCTGTATCTACCCCGTGCTGTACCTGCCCTGGGAGTGTTTGATGGGTCAGTGTAGAGGGAGCTTTACTCTGTATCTAACCCGTGCTATACCTGCTCTGGGGAGTGTTTGATGGGACAGTGTTAGAGGGAGCTTTACTCTGTATCTACCCCGTGCTGTACCTGCCTGGGAGTGTTTGATGGGACAGTGTAGAGGGAGCTTTACTCTGTATCTACCCCGTGCTGTACCTGCCCTGGGAGTGTTGATGGGACAGTGTAGAGGGAGCTTTACTCTGTATCTAACTCGTGCTGTACCTGCCCTGGGAGTGTTTGATGGGTCAGTGTAGAGGGAGCTTTCCTCTGTATCTAACCCGTGCTGTACCTGCCCTGGGAGTGTTTGATGGGACAGTGTAGAGGGAGCTTTACTCTGTATCTAACCCGTGCTGTACCTGCCCTGGGAGTGTTTGAAGGGGACAGTGTAGAGGGAGCTTTACTCTGTATCTAACCCGTGCTGTACCTGCCCTGGGAGTGTTTGATGGGTCAGTGTAGAGGGAGCTTTACTCTGTATCTAACCCGTGCTGTACCTGCCCTGGGAGTGTTTGATGGGACAGTGTAGAGGAGCTTTACTCTGTATCTAACCCGTGCTGTACCTGTCCTGGGAGTGTTTGATGGGACAGTGTAGAGGGAGCTTTACTCTGTATCTAACCCGTGCTGTACCTGCTCTCACTGCAGTCAGGGAGTGGTGGAGACAGAGATGCACTTCCTCACAGCTTGTGGAAAATATCAGGACATCAGGGAGAATTTCCACCAAAAATTCTCACAAATATGCCCTGAATTCAGAAATTTGAATGACGACCAAAAACTCCCATACCTACTAGGGGAAGAGAGAAACTGTGTAACACTAGCGGCACACTATGTTACAGCTTGCCATAAACAGAGGGACAACCAGTAAACCTAAGAAAAGAATATATATAAATTATGCGAATGTATATTTATACACTCAGGGATATATCTGTTTATACACTGTATGAATAGATCTGCGTTTATGTGTTCAACCATAAATGTATTTTGATACTTTGGCAACATAAGATGTACCTTATCATGCCAATAAGCGATTTGAATTGAATTGAATTGAATTGAATTGACAGTGTAGAGGGAGCTTTACTCTGTATCTAACCCGTGCTGTCCCTGCCCTGGGAGTGTTTGATGGGACAGTGTAGAGGGAGCTTTACTCTGTATCTAACCCGTGCTGTCCCTGCCCTGGGAGTGTTTGAGTGGGACAGTGTAGAGGGAGCTTTACTCTGTATCTAACCCGTGCTATACCTGCTCTGGGAGTGTTTGATGGGACAGTGTAGAGGGAGCTTTACTCTGTATCTACCCCGTGCTGTACCTGCCCTGGGAGTGTTTGATGGGACAGTGTAGAGGGAGCTTTACTCTGTATCTAACCCGTGCTGTACCTGCCCTGGGAGTGTTTGATGGACAGTGTAGAGGGAGCTTTACTCTGTATCTAACCCGTGCTGTACCTGCCCTGGGAGTGTTTGATGGGACAGTGTAGAGGGAGCTTTACTCTGTATCTAACCCGTGCTGTACCTGCCCTGGGAGTGTTTGATGGGGACAGTGTAGAGGGAGCTTTACTCTGTATCTAACCCGTGCTGTACCTGCCCTGGGAGTGTTTGATGGGACAGTGTAGAGGGAGCTTTACTCTGTATCTAACCCGTGCTGTACCTGCCCTGGAGTGTTTGATGGGACAGTGTAGAGGGAGCTTTACTCTGTATCTAACCCGTGCTGTACCTTCCCTGGGAGTGTTTGATGGGGACAGTGTAGATGGAGCTTTACTCTGTATCTAACCCGTGCTGTACCTGCCCCGGGAGTGTTTGATGGGACAGTGTAGAGGGAGCTTCACTCTGTATCTAACCCATGCTGTACCTGCCCTGGGAGTGTTTGATGGACAGTGTAGAGGGAGCTTTACTCTGTATCTAACCCCGTGCTGTACCTGCCCTGGGAGTGTTTGATGGGACAGTGCAGAGGGAGCTTTACTCTGTATCTAACCACGTGCTGTACCTGCCCTGGGAGTGTTTGATGGACAGTGCAGAGGGAGCTTTACTCTGTATCTAACCACGTGCTGTACCTGCCCTGGGAGTGTTTGATGGGACAGTGCAGAGGGAGCTTTACTCTGTATCTAACCACGTGCTGTACCTGCCCTGGGAGTGTTTGATGGGACAGTGGACTATCGCTCCCTTACCTTGAGGAAGTGGAGATTGGTGGAGAGAAATCTTCCCTGTGTCCTGGAAGATGCGCCTTGATGACTTTAACCTCTTGCTCCCTCCGCCTTGACTCCTCAGTGCCGGCGAAGATCGTGAACATCTCCTCAGACCTTACTGGAACGAAGGGAGCAATATCGCTCTCCTGTGTCTCGCAATCGGCCGTCCAGAACCTGTGGTTACCTGGAAGAAGCTCACCTCAAAACGTACGTTGAAAGGGTTAAATCACGAGGACAGGTTGGCCCAGACTGGGCTTGTGTTCCCTCGAGTTTAAGGGGTGATCTAATCGAGGTGTTTGAGATGATTGAAGGAGTCGATAGGGTAGAGAGAGAGAAACAATTTCCTCTGGTGGGGGAGTCCAGAACAAGGTGGCAGAACCTTAAAATTAGAGCCAGGCCGTGCAGGGGTGATGTCAGGAAGCACTTCTTCACACAAAGGGTGGTGGAAATCTGGAACTCTCTCCCCAGAAAGCTGTTGAGGCTGGGGGTCAATTGGAAATTTCAAGACTGCGATTGATAGTGCGGCTGAATGGGCCTCCTCCTGTTCCTGTGTAACAGGCTCGAGGGGCTGAATGGGCCTCCTCCTGTTCCTAAATAACAGGCTCGAGGGGCTGAATGGGCCTCCTCCTGTTCCTAAATAACAGGCTCGAGGGGCTGAATGGGCCTCCTCCTGTTCCTGTGTAACAGGCTCGAGGGGCTGAATGGGCCTCCTCCTGTTCCTAAATAACAGGCTCGAGGGGCTGAATGGGCCTCCTCCGGTTCCTGTGTATCAGGCTCGAGGGGCTGAATGGGCCTCCTCCTGTTCCTGTGTAACAGGCTCGAGGGGCTGAATGGGCCTCCTCCTGTTCCTGTGTAACAGGCTCGAGGGCTGAATGGGCCTCCTCCTGTTCCTGTGGTAACAGGCTCGAGGGGCCGAATGGACCTCCTCCTGTTCCTGTGTAACAAGCTTGAGGGGCTGAATGGGCCTCCTCCTGTTGCTGTGTAACAAGCTTGAGGGGCTGAATGGGCCTCCTCCTGTTCCTGTGTAACAGGCTCGAGGGGCTGAATGGGCCTCCTCCTGTTCCTGTGTAACAGGCTCGAGGGGCTGAATGGGCCTCCTCCTGTTCCTGTGTAACAGGCTCGAGGGGCTGAATGGCCTCCTCCTGTTCCTGTGTAACAGGCTCGAGGGGCTGAATGGGCCTCCTCCTGTTCCTGTGTAACAAGCCTGTTGGAAATAAATGCGGCAGCCAATTTGCGCACAGCAAGCTCCCACAAACAGCAGTGCGATAATAATCAGATCATCTGTTTTTAGTGATGTTGGTTGAGGGATAAATATTGGCCCCAGGACACCGGGGAGACTCCCCCTGTTCTTCTTCCAAATAGTGGCCGTGGGATCTTTTACATCCACCTGAGAGGGCAGACGGGGGTCCTCGGGATTAACGCCTCATCCGAAAGACGGCACCTCCGACAGTGCAGCGTTCCCTCAGTACTGCCCCTCTGACAGTGCAGCGCTCCCTCAGTACTAGCCCCTCCCACAGTGCAGCGCTCCCTCAGTACTGCCCCTCCGACAGTGCGGCGCTCCCTCAGTACTGCCCCTCCGACAGTGCGGCGCTCCCTCAGTACTGCCTCTCCGACAGTGCGGTACTGCCCCTCCGACAGTGCGGCACTCCCTCAGTACTGCCCCTCCGACAGTGCGGCGCTCCCTCAGTACTGCCCCTCTGACAGTGCGGCGCTCCCTCAGTACTGCCCCTCCGACAGTGCGGCGCTCCCTCAGTACTGCCCCTCCGACAGTGCGGCGCTCCCTCAGTACTGTCCCTCCGACAGTGTGGCGCTCCCTCAGTACTGCCCCTCCGACAGTGCGGCGCTCCCTCAGTACTGCCCTTCCGACAGTGCGGTGCTCCCTCATTACTGCCCCCTCCGACAGTGCGGCACTCCCTCAGTACTGCCCCTCCGACAGTGCGGCACTCCCTCAGTACTGCCCCTCCGACAGTGCGGCGCTCCCTCAGTACTGCCCCTCCGACAGTGCGGCGCTCCCTCAGTACTGACCCTCCGACAGTGCGGCACTCCCTCAGTACTGCCCCTCCGACAGTGCGGCGCTCCCTCAGTACTGCCCCTCCGACAGTGCGGCGCTCCCTCAGTACTGACCCTCCGACAGTGCGGCACTCCCTCAGTACTGCCCCTCCGACAGTGCGGCGCTCCCTCAGTACTGAGCTGGGCCTGAGACTGACAGGACCCTGTCTCCGTGGAGGAGGGGGTGCAATGCTTTATGTGACCTTCGCTGGCTGTATCTTGCAGATGGATATTTCAACAATGAAGGAGAGTACCTGGAGATCACCCAGATTAATCGGCCACCAGGCCGGCGACTACGAGTGTCTCACCAGCAATGGCCTGGACCAACCCGACTCCAAGAAAGTCCGCGTAACGGTGAACTGTGAGTATAACCAGTGCTCGGACGCCGCTGTGGGAGGGGGCCAAGCGGCAGGGAGGGAGGGCAGGTGGGCTCCAGATGTTAAAAGCTGGGCCGGGTGTGGGGGGTGAAATCCCTGGCTCCTCGGAGCGGTGCTCCACGAGCGTGGCGCTCTCCTCTCCTGCCCGCCCCAGGACGCAAAACCGCACCCTTTTAAGACTTCGATGATCAGAGAGGTGGACGGCAGGGCAGAGCCTGCATGGGGGGGGCGCGGGGGTGTGAGGCACCCCCGTGGAGGAATTGCTCCGCCGGCACCCGCTGAATGAACCGCAGCACCTGACCGCTCACAGAGGAGGAGCGCGCAGGCATCTTATAGACCCTCTCTCTCTCTCTGTCTCTGTGTCTCTCTCTGTCTCTCTCTCTCTCTCTGTCTCTCGTTCTCTGTCTCTCTCTGTCTCTCTCTCTCTGTCACTGTCTCTGTCTCTCTCTCTCCCTCTCTCTCTCTCTCTCTCTCTCTCTGTCTCTCTCTCTCTCTCTCTGTCTCTCTCTCTGTCTCTCTCTCTCTCTCTGTCTCTCTCTGTCTCTTTCTCTCTCTCTGTCTCTCTCTCTCTCTGTCTCTCTCTCTCTCTGTCTATCTGTCTCTGTCTCTCTCTCTCTCTCCCTTTCTCTCTCTCTGTCTCTCTCTCTCTCTGTCTCTCTCTCTCTCTCTCTGTCTCTCTCTCTCTCTCTGTCTCTTCTCTCTCTCTGTCTTTCTGTCTCTCTCTCTCTGTCTCTCTCTCTCTCTCTGTCTCTCTCTGTCTCTCACTCAGTCTCTCTGTCTCTCTCTCTCTCTCTCTCTCTCAGTCTCTCTGTCTCTCTCTGTCTCTCTCTCTCTGTCTCTCTCTCTGTCTCTCTGTCTATCTGTCTCTGTCTCTCTCTCTCTGCCTCTGTCCCTCTCTGTCTCTCTCTCTGTCTCTCTCTCTGTCTCTCTCTCTCTCTGTCTCTGTCTCTCTCTCTCTGTCTCTCTCTGTCTCTCTCTCTGCCTCTCTGTCTCTGTCTCTCTCGCTCTGTCTCTCTCTGTCTCTGTCTCTCTCTCTCTCTCTCTCAGTCTCTCTGTCTCTCTCTCTCTCTCTCTCTGTCTCTCTCTCTCTGTCTCTCTCTCTCTGTCTCTCTGTCTCTCTCCCCTCTCTCTCAGTCTCTTTCTCTCTCTCAGTCTCTCTGTCTCTCTCTCTCTCCTGGCGCTCTGTTCTGTTTGGCCCCTCCTGGAACCGCAGTTCCTGCTCAGAGCTCGCTGCTGATGGGCTGCAGTGGGCCTCACATGGTGGCTGTGCCAGGAGTCCGTGCGTTGGCCCTCGGGGTGGGGCCTCGGCTCCAGGGTCAAGTGGGGCGTCCCGTGACCAGGGGGATGGTGGTGAGCTGCGGTCGATCCAGGCTGCAATGTCCCGGAGTGAGCGAGGGCCCCGCCTATTGGAGCGGGAGAGTTGGACTCGCACTCCGCGCGGGACTGGGTCCTGATTGGCTGCTCCGTCCGACCGAGATCAGGCACTCGAGCAGCGCCGGACCGCGACTCCCCCCCTCCCGCTATCCCTCCCACCATCAGCTCTCTCTGTCTCGCTCCCTCCCTCTCCCTCTCTCCGGGGGACGGTGCGGTGGGGGAGAGGATGTTCCTCACTCACGCTCGATGGTTTTGCCTGTGACAGATGCGCCGGTGATCACGGACGTGAGGAATGTGACAGTGAGGAATGGACACCCGGCCGTGCTGCGCTGCGAGGCTCTCTCCGTCCCCGCTGCAGACTTCCAGTGGTACAAGGAGGAGAAGAGGTGAGAGCCCGACCGACGAGAGAGCGAGAGAGAGAGAGATGGTGTAAACATGGCCATAGAGGATATAAATATGATCTTCCATGAGGCAGCTGTAAAAGCCGACCTTGTGAAACAGAAGAGGAAGCGTCACAAAAGACAAAATAAAAATAAGAAATGGTTTGACCACGAATGCAAAAATGCCAGAAAAGACCTGAGAAAAATATCAAACCAAAAGCATCGCCAACCAAACAATCCGGACCTACGTACTAGATACAATGAAACCCTCAAAAGATATAAACACACCATTAGGAACAAAACACAAAACTATACCCCACAAAATACTCGAAGAAATTGAAAACTCCACCAATCCAAAACAATTCTGGGAAATGTGGAATAACCTGAGTACAACACAATTGCAAGCATTACCAATCCAAGATGGCGACATCTGGAGAACACATTTTGAAAACCTCTACAAAGACATCCCAGTAAACGAAACAAACCCAAGTCAACATCAGGTCACAGAAAAACTCCACACATTAGAAGCAACAATTAAAGACAACCAAAACCTCTAGACTCCCCAATCACATGGAAAGAACTGGCCACAAAAACAAAATCTCTCCACCTAAAGAAAGCCTGTGGCCCAGACAACATCAAAAATGAAATGCTCAAGTTCAGCAATATGGAGATGCAGGGTGCGGTACTCAAATTATTCAACATCATATTACGTTCAGGCTGTTTTCCCGATATCTGGTGCCAAGGACTAATCTCCCCCATATATAAAAGTGGAAACAAATCAGACCCAAATAACTACCGCGGCATCTGTGTCAACAGTTGTCTAGGGAAGTTATTCTGCAGTATTCTAAATAGTAGATTACTTGATTTTCTTAACAAACATAATATCCTCAGAAAAAACCAAATAGGCTTTCTTCCAAAACACCGCACCGCCGACCATATCTATACCCTTCACACCCTCATTGAAAAACATACACACCAAACAAAAAATGGGAAAATATTCGCCTGTTTCATCGACTTCAAGAAAGCCTTTGACTCTATATGGCACGAAGGGCTCTATTATAAACTTCTTCAGTGTGGAATAGGGGGCAAAGTCTATGACCTTATTAAATCAATGTATCTGAAAAACAAATGCGGGGTCAAAATTGGAGACAAACGCACCGATTTCTTTACCCAGAGAAGAGGCGTCCGGCAGGGCTGCAATTTGAGCCCGACCCTGTTCAACATATACATAAATGAATTAGCAGACATGCTGGAGCAAAGCGAGTCACCAGGTCTCCGTCTCCTGGATGGAGAAGTGAAATCCCTGTTCTATGCGGACGACCTGGTTCTGCTGTCTCCCACAGAACAGGGATTACAGCAACAACTAGACCTACTCGACAAATACTGCCAAAATTGGGCTCTAACAGTAAATCTAAAGAAAACCAACATCATGATTTTTCAAAAAAGGCCCAGATGTCAGGAAAACAAATACCAGTTTACCCTCAGTGATACCACTATAGGACACACTATGAGCTACACCTACCTTGGTCTAACTATTACAGCATCAGGGAGCTTCAGCATAGCAGTGAATGCACTAAAAGAAAAAGCACGAAGAGCCCTATATGCAATAAAAAGAAAATTCTACAACATCCAAATCCCAATCAAAATCTGGCTCAAAATATTTGACAGCATAATCCTGCCCATTGCACTGTACGGTAGTGAAGTATGGGGCCCGCTAAATCACCAAAGCTACACTAAATGGGAAAAACACACAATAGAAGCCCTACATGCAGAATTCTGCCGAAGCATCCTTCGCACCCAAAGAAAAACGCCAACAAATGCATGCAGAGCTGAACTAGGCAGATACCCACTGATAATAAACATCCAAAAACGAGCACTAAACTTCCTAAATCACCTCAAATCTAGCTCCCCAGACACCCTTCATTTCAAAGCCTTTCAGACCCAAGAGCTAAACCCAGAAAAGAGTCCCCTGAGTCAGCTGCTACTGAAACTAAGTACTCAGCCGGACCCTGACCAGCCCCAGACCAACACAGCCGTCCAAACACCAATCCGAGTGAACCAAATCATTAAAAAATGCAAAGAAACCTACCTGGAACATTGGAACAAAATAACCGAAAGCCAAAGCAGATTAGAATGTTACCGGGCCCTAAAAAGAGAATATAAACTGGCAGACTACCTCACGACCATCAGAGACACAAAACAGAGACAGACCCTCACCAGGTACAGACTAAGCGACCACCAACTGGAAATTGAAAAAGGCAGATACAAGAAATCCTGGCAGCCTAGAGAGAATAGAATATGCGATCAATGTCTGGCCGGCGAGGTTGAAACAGAGATGCATTTCCTCCTAAAATGCGAAAAATTCAACACATCAAGAAACATATTATTCAACAAGCTAAGCCAAACAACCCCAGATTTCAAGGAATTGGATGACCTGTCAAAATTGAGATTAGTCCTAGGAGAAGGAGACAGACCATACCTTGGGGCCAAATATGTAACAACATGTCACAACCTGAGGACTGTTTAAAATTAAGACTGTTTAAAATTAATATTGAACGTACCAAATGAAGTACAAAGACTGTTTAAAATTAATATTGTTTAAAAGTAATATTGTATGTACCCAACAAATGTCAAATCGATTGACACCTACAGAATGTTGGAAAACTGTACCTTTTTGCTATGTAAGCTTTGGCAATATGGTTCTCTGTAAACTTTCATGCCAATAAAGCATTTGAATTGGAATTGGAGAGAGAGAGAGAGAGAGAGAGAGAGACAGAGAGAGACAGAGAGAGAGAGTGAGAGACAGAGAGAGAGAGAGAGACAGAGAGAGAGAGAGAGAGAGACAGAGAGAGAGAGAGAGAGACAGTGAGAGACAGAGAGAGAGACAGCGAGTGTTTGATGGGACAGTGTAGAGGGAGCTTTACTCTGTATCTGACCCGTGCTGTACCTGCCCTGGGAGTGTTTGATGGGACAGTGCAGAGGGAGCTTTACTCTGTATCTGACCCGTGCTGTACGGGCCGTGGGAGTGTTTGATGGGACAGTGTAGAGGGAGCTTTACTCTGTATCTAACCCGTGCTGTACCTGCCCTGGGAGTGTTTGATGGGACAGTGTAGAGGGAGCTTTACTCTGTATCTAACCCATGCTGTACCTGCCCTGGGAGCGTTTGATGGGACAGTGCAGAGGGAGCTTTACTCTGTATCTAACCCCGTGCTGTACCTGCCCTGGGAGTGTTTGATGGGACAGTGTAGAGGGAGCTTTACTCTGTATCTAACCCGTGCTGTACCTGCCCTGGGATTGTTTGATGGGACAGTGTAGAGGGAGCTTTACTCTGTATCTAACCCTGTGCTGCACCTGCCTTGGGAGTGTTTGATGGGACAGTGTAGAGGGAGCTTTACTCTGTATCTAACCCGTGCTGTACCTGGTTTGGGAGTGTTTGATGGGGACAGTGTAGATGGAGCTTTACTCTGTATCTACCTCGTGCTGTACCTGCCCTGGGAGTGTTTGATGGGACAGTGTAGAGCGAGCTTTACTCTGTATCTAACCCCGTGCTGCACCTGCCTTGGGAGTGTTTGATGGGACAGTGTAGAGGGAGCTTTACTCTGTATCTAACCCCGTGCTGTGCCTGCCTTGGGAGTGTTTGATGGGACAGTGTAGAGGGAGCTTTACTCTGTATCTAACCCCGTGCTGTACCTGCCCTGGGAGTGTTTGATGGGGACAGTGTAGAGGAAGCTTTACTCTGTATCTAACCCGTGCTGTACCTGCCCTGGGAGTGTTTGATGGGACAGTGTAGAGGGAGCTTTACTCTGTATCTAACACCGTGCTGTACCTGCCCTGGGAGTCTTTGATGGGACAGTGTAGATGGAGCTTTACTCTGTATCTACCCGGTGCTGTAGCTGCCCTGGGAGTGTTTGATGGGACAGTGTAGAGGGCGCTTTACTCTGTATCTAACCCGTGCCGTACCTGCCCTGGGAGTGTTTGATGGGACAGTGTAGAGGGAGCTTTACTCTGTATCTAACCTGTGCTGTACCTGCTCTGGGAGTGTTTGATGGGACAGTGTAGAGGGAGCTTTACTCTGTATCTAACCCATGCTGTACCTGCCCTGGGAGTGTTTGACGGGACAGTGTAGAGGGAGCTTTACTCTGTATCTAACCCGTGCTGTACCTGCCCTGGGAGTGTTTGATGGGACAATGTAGAGGGAGCTTTACTCTATATCTAACCCGTGCTGTACCTGCCCTGGGAGTGTTTGATGGGACAGTGTAGAGGGAGCTTTACTCTGTATCTAACCCGTGCTGTACCTGTCCTGGGAGTGTTTGATGGGACAGTGTAGAGGGAGCTTTACTCTGTATCTAACCCGTGCTGTACCTGCCCTGGGAGTGTTTGATGGGACAGTGTAGAGGGAGCTTTACTCTGTATCTAACCCGTGCTGTACCTGCCCTGGGAGTGTTTGATGGGACAGTGTAGAGGGAGCTTTACTCTGTATCTAACCCGTGCTGTACCTGCCCTGGGAGTGTTTGATGGGACAGCATAGAGGGAGCTTTACTCTGTATCTAACCCGTGCTGTACCTGCCCTGGGATTGTTTGATGGGACAGTGTAGAGGGAGCTTTACTCTGTATCTAACCCCGTACTGTACCTGCCCTGGGAGTGTTTGACGGGTTGGTGTAGAGGGAGCTTTACTCTGTATCTAACCTGTGCTGTACCTGCCCTGGGAGTGTTTGATGGGACAGTGTAGAGGGAGCTTTACTCTGTATCTAACCCGTGCTGTACCTGCCCTGGGAATGTTTGATGGGACAGTGTAGAGGGAGCTTTACTCTGTATCTAACCCGTGCTGTACCTGCTCTGGGAGTGTTTGATGGGGACAGTATACAGGGAGCTTTACTCTGTATCTAACCCGTGCTGTCCCTGCCCTGGGAGTGTTTGATGGGACAGTGTAGAGGGAGCTTTACTCTGTATCTAACCCCGTGCTGTAACTGCCCTGGGAGTGTTTGATGGGACAGTGTAGAGGGAGCTTTACTCTGTATCTAACCCGTGCTGTACCTGCCCTGGGAGTGCTTGATGGGACAGTATCGAGGGTGCTTTACTCTGTATCTAACCCGTGCTGTACCTGCCCTGGAAGTGTTTGATGGGACAGTGTAGAGGGAGCTTTACTCTGTATCTAACCCCGTGCTGTACCTGCCCTGGGAGTGTTTGATGGGACAGTGTAGAGGGAGCTTTACTCTGTATCTAACCCCGTGCTGTACCTGCCCTGGGAGTGTTTGACGGGTCGGTGTAGAGGCAGCTTTACTCTGTATCTAACCCGTGCTGTACCTGGTCTGGGAGTGTTTGATGGGACCATGTCGAGGGAGCTTTAATATCTATCTAACCTCGTGCTGCACATGCCCTGTGAGTGTTTGATGGGACAGTGTAGAGGGAGCTTTACTCTGTATCTAACCCGTGCTGTACCTGCCCTGGGAGAGTTTGATGGGACCATGTCGAGGGAGCTTTAATATCTATCTAACCTCGTGCTGCACATGCCCTGTGAGTGTTTGATGGGACAGTGTAGAGGGAGCTTTACTCTGTATCTAACACCATGCTGCACCTGCCTTGGGAGTGTTTGATGGGACAGTGTAGAGGGAGCTTTGCTCTGTATCTAACCCCGTGCTGCACGTGCCTGGGAGTGTTTGATAGGACAGTGTAGAAGGAGCTTTACTCTGTATCTAACCCCGTGCTGTACCTGCCCTGGGAGTGTTTGACGGGACAGTGTAGAGAGAGCTTTACTCTGTATCTAACCCGTGCTGTACCTGCCCTGGGAGTGTTTGATGGGACAATGTAGAGGGAGCTTTACTTTATATCTAACCCGTGCTGTACCTGCCCTGGAAGTGTTTGATGGGACAGTGTAGAGGGAGCTTTACTCTGTATTTAACCCGTGCTGTACCTGCCCTGGGAGTGTTTGATGGGACAGTGTAGAGGGAGCTTTACTCTGTATCTTACCTGTGCTGTACCTGCCCTGGGAGTGTTTGATGGGACAGTGTAGAGGGAGCTTTACTCTGTATCTAACCCCGTGCTGTACCTGCCCTGGGAGTGTTTGATGGGACAGTGTAGAGGGAGCTTTACTCTGTATCTAACCCGTGCTGTACCTGCCCTGGGAGTGTTTGATGGGACAGTGTAGAAGGAGCTTTACTCTGTATCTAACCCGTGCTGTACCTGCCCTGGGAGTGTTTGATGGGACAGTGTAGAGGGAGCTTTACTCTGTATCTAACCCGTACTGTACCTGCCCTGGGAGTGTTTGATGGGACAGTGTAGAGGGAGCTTTACTCTGTATCTAACCCGTGCTGTACCTGCCCTGGGAGTGTTTGATGGGACAGTGTAGAGGGAGCTTTACTCTGTATCTAACCCTGTGCTGTACCTGCCCTGGGAGTGTTTGATGGGACAGTGTAGAGGGAGCTTTACTCTGTATCTAACCCGTGCTGTACCTGCCCTGGGAGTGTTTGATGGGACAGTGTAGAGGGAGCTTTACTCTGTATCTAACCCGTGCTGTAACCGTCCTGGGAGTGTTTGATGGGACAGTGTAGAGGGAGTTTAATCTGTATCTAACCCGTCCTGTACCTGCCCTGGGAGTGTTTGATGGGACAGTGTTGAGGGAGCTTTACTCTGTATCTAACCCGTGCTGTACCTGCCCTGGGAATGTTTGATGGGACAGTGTAGAGGGAACTTTACTCTGTATCTAACCAGTGCTGTACCTGCCTGGGAGTGTTTGATGGGACAGTGTAGAGAGAGCTTTACTCTGTACCTAACCCCGTCCTGTACCTGCCCTGGGAGTGTTTGATGGGACAGTGTAGAGGGAGCTTTACTCTGTATCTAACCTCGTGCTGTACCTGGCCTGGGAGTGTTTGATGGGACAGTGAGAGGGAGCTTTACTCTGTATCTAACCCGTGCTATACCTGCCCTGGTAGTGTTTGATGGGACAGTATCGAGGGAGCTTTACTCTGTATCTAACCCGTGCTGTACCTGCCCTGGGAGTGTTTGGTGGGACAGTGTCGAGGGAACTTTACTCTGTATCTAACCCGTGCTGTATATGCCCTGGGAGTGTTTGATGGGACACTGTAGAGGGAGCTTTACTCTGTACCTAACCCCGTGCTGTACCTGCCCTGGGAGTGTGTGATGGGACAGTGTAGAGGGAGCTTCACTCTGTATCTAACCCGTGCTGTACCTGCCCTGGGAGTGTTTGATGGGACAGTGAAAAGGGAGCTTTACTCTGTACCTCACCCGTGCTGTACCTGCCCTGGGAGTGTTTGATGGGACAGTGTAGAGGGAGCTTTACTCTGTATCTAATCCGTGCTGTTCCTGCCCTGGGAGAGTTTGATGGGACAGTGTAGAGGGAGCTTTAACCTCTATCTAACCTCGTGCTGTACCTGCCCTGGGAGTTTTTGATGGGACAGTGTATAGGGAGCTTTACTCTGTATCTCACCCGTGCTGTACCTGCCCTGGGAGTGTTTGATGGGACAGTGTAGATAGAGCTTTACTCTGTATCTAACCCGTGCTGTACCTGCCCTGGGAGTGTTTGATGGGTCAGTGTAGAGGGAGCTTTACTCTGTATCTAACCTGTGCTGTACCTGCCCTGTGAGTGTTTGATGGGACAGTGTAGAGGGAGCTTTACTCTGTATCTAACCCGTGCTGTACCTGCCCTGGGAGTGTTTGATGGGACAGTGTAGAGGGAGTTTTACTCTGTATCTATCCCCGTGCTGTACCTGCCCTGGGATTGTTTGATGGGACTGTGTAGAGGGATCTTTACTCTGTATCTAACCCATGCTGTACCTGCCCTGGGAATGTTTGATGGGAAAGTGTAGAGGGAGCTTTACTCTGTATCTAATCCGTGCTGTACCTGCCCTGGGAGTGTTTGATGGGACAGTGTAGAGAGAGCTTTACTCTGTATCTAATCCGTGCTGTACCTGCCCTGGGAGTGTTTGATGGGACATTGTAGAGGGAGCTTTACTCTGTATCTAATCCCGTGCTGTACCTGCCCTGGGAGTGTTTGATGGGACAGTGGTAGAGGGAGCTTTACTCTGTATCTAACCCGTGCTGTACCTGCCCTGGGAGTGTTTGATGGGGACAGTGTAGAGGGAGCTTTACTCTGTATCTAACCCGTGCTGTACCTGCCCTGGGAGTGTTTGATGGGTCAGTGTAGAGGGAGCTTTACTCTGTATCTAACCCGTGCTGTTACCTGCCCTGGGAGTGCTTGATGGGACAGTATCGAGGGAGCTTTACTCTGTATCTAACCCGTGGTGTACCGGCCCTGGAAGTGTTTGATGGGACAGTGTAGAGGGAGCTTTACTCTGTATCTAACCCCGTGCTGTACCTGCCCTGGGAGTGTTTGATGGGACAGTGTAGAGGGAGCTTTACTCTGTATCTAACACCGTGCTGTACCTGCCCTGGGAGTGTTTGATGGGACAGTGTAGAGGGAGCTTTACTCTGTATCTAACCCGTGCTGTACCTGGTTTGGGAGTGTTTGATGGGGACAGTGTAGAGGGAGCTATACTCTGTATCTAACCCGTGCTGTCCCTGCCCTGGGAGTGTTTGATGGGACAGTGTAGAGGGAGCTTTACTCTGTATCTAACCCTGTGCTGCACCTGCCTTGGGAGTGTTTGATGGGACAGTGTAGAGGGAGCTTTACTCTGTATCTAACCCGTGCTGTACCTGGTTTGGGAGTGTTTGATGGGGACAGTGTAGATGGAGCTTTACTCTGTATCTACCTCGTGCTGTACCTGCCCTGGGAGTGTTTGATGGGACAGTGTAGAGCGAGCTTTACTCTGTATCTAACCCCGTGCTGCACCTGCCTTGGGTGTGTTTGATGGGACAGTGTAGAGGGAGCTTTACTCTGTATCTAACCCCGTGCTGTACCTACCCTGTGAGTGTTTGATGGGACAGTGTAGAGGGAGCTTTGCTCTGTATCTAACCCCGTGCTGCACCTGCCTGGGAGTGTTTGATCGGACAGTGTAGAGGGAGCTTTACTCTGTATCTAACCCCGTGCTGTACCTGCCCTGGGAGTGTTTGATGGGGACAGTGTAGAGGAAGCTTTACTCTGTATCTAACCCGTGCTGTACCTGCCCTGGGAGTGTTTGATGGGGCAGTGTAGAGGGAGCTTTACTCTGTATCTAAACCGTGCTGTTCCTGCCCTGGGAGTGTTTGATGGGACAGTGTAGAGGGAGCTTTACTCTGTATCTAACCCCGTGCTGTACCTGCCCTGGGAGTCTTTGATGGGACAGTGTAGATGGAGCTTTACTCTGTATCTACCCGGTGCTGTACCTGCCCTGGGAGTGTTTGATGGGACAGTGTAGAGGGCGCTTTACTCTGTATCTAACCCGTGCCGTACCTGCCCTGGGAGTGTTTGATGGGACAGTGTAGAGGGAGCTTTACTCTGTATCTAACCTGTCCTGTACCTGCTCTGGGAGTGTTTGATGGGACAGTGTAGAGGGAGCTTTACTCTGTATCTAACCCATGCTGTACCTGCCCTGGGAGTGTTTGACGGGACAGTGTAGAGGAAGCTTTACTCTGTATCTAACCCGTGCTGTAGCTGCCCTGGGAGTGTTTGATGGGACAATGTAGAGGGAGCTTTACTCTATATCTAACCCGTGCTGTACCTGCCCTGGGAGTGTTTGATGGGACAGTGTAGAGGGAGCTTTACTCTGTATCTAACCCGTGCTGTACCTGTCCTGGGAGTGTTTGATGGGACAGTGTAGAGGGAGCTTTACTCTGTATCTAACCCGTGCTGTACCTGCCCTGGGAGTGTTTGATGGGACAGTGTAGAGGGAGCTTTACTCTGTATCTAACCCGTGCTGTACCTGCCCTGGGAGTGTTTGATGGGACAGTGTAGAGGGAGCTTTACTCTGTATCTAACCCGTGCTGTACCTGCCCTGGGATTGTTTGATGGGACAGTGTAGAGGGAGCTTTACTCTGTATCTAACCCCGTGCTGTACATGCCCTGGGAGTGTTTGATGGGACAGTGTAGAGGGAGCTTTACTCTGTATCTAACCTGTGCTGTACCTGCCCTGGGAGTGTTTGATGGGACAGTGTAGAGGGAGCTTTACTCTGTATCTAACCCGTGCTGTACCTGCCCTGGGAATGTTTGATGGGACAGTGTAGAGGGAGCTTTACTCTGTATCTAACCCGTGCTGTACCTGCTCTGGGAGTGTTTGATGGGGACAGTATACAGGGAGCTTTACTCTGTATCTAACCCGTGCTGCCCCTACCCTGGGAGTGTTTGATGGGACAGTGTAGAGGGAGCTTTACTCTGTATCTAACCCCGTGCTGTAACTGCCCTGGGAGTGTTTGATGGGACAGTGTAGAGGGAGCTTTACTCTGTATCTAACCCGTGCTGTACCTGCCCTGGGAGTGCTTGATGGGACAGTATCGAGGGTGCTTTACTCTGTATCTAACCCGTGCTGTACCTGCCCTGGAAGTGTTTGATGGGACAGTGTAGAGGGAGCTTTACTCTGTATCTAACCCCGTGCTGTACCTGGTCTGGGAGTGTTTGATGGGGACAGTGTAGAGGGAGCTTTCCTCTGTATCTAACCCGTGCTGTCCCTGCCCTGGGAGTGTTTGATGGGACAGTGTAGAGGGAGCTTTACCCTGTATCTAACCCGTGCTGTACCTGCCCTGGGAGAGTTTGATGGGACCATGTCGAGGGAGCTTTAATATCTATCTAACCTCGTGCTGTACCTGCCCTGTGAGTGTTTGATGGGACAGTGTAGAGGGAGCTTTACTCTGTATCTAACCCGTGCTGTACCTGCCCTGGGAGTGTTTGATGGGACAGTGTCGAGGGAGCTTTGCTCTCTATCTAACCCCGTGCTGCACGTGCCTGGGAGTGTTTGATCGGACAGTGTAGAAGGAGCTTACTCTGTATCTAACCCCGTGCTGTACCTGCCCTGGGAGTGTTTGACGGGACAGTGTAGAGAGAGCTTTACTCTGTATCTAACCCGTGCTGTACCTGCCCTGGGAGTGTTTGATGGGACAATGTAGAGGGAGCTTTACTTTATATCTAACCCGTGCTGTACCTGCCCTGGAAGTGTTTGATGGGACAGTGTAGAGGGAGCTTTACTCTGTATTTAACCCGTGCTGTACCTGCCCTGGGAGTGCTTGATGGGACAGTGTAGAGGGAGCTTTACTCTGTATCTTACCTGTGCTGTACCTGCCCTGGGAGTGTTTGATGGGACAGTGTAGAGGCAGCTTTACTCTGGATCTAACCCCGTGCTGTACCTGCCCTGGGAGTGTTTGATGGGACAGTGTAGAGGGAGCTTTACTCTGTATCTAACCCCGTGCTGTACCTGCCCTGGGAGTGTTTGATGGGACAGTGTAGAGGGAGCTTTACTCTGTATCTAACCCGTGCTGTACCTGCCCTG
>NW_028226823.1:0-24725 GCF_052327205.1 Somniosus microcephalus
CTGATGGAGAGACTCCCTCTTTAAACAGGGTCCCTGATGGAGACACTCCCTCTTTAAACAGGGTCCCTGACGGAGAGACTCCCTCTTTAAACAGGGTCCCTGACGGAGAGACTCCCTCTTTAAACAGGGTCCCTGATGGAGAGACTCCCTCTTTAAAAGGGGTCCCTGATGGGGAGACTCCCTCTTTAAACAGGGTCCCTGACGGAGAGACTTCCTCTTTAAACAGGGTCCCTGACGGAGAGACTCCCTCTTTAAACAGGGTCCCTGACGGAGAGACTCCCTCTTTAAACAGGGTCCCTGATGGAGAGACTCCATCTGTAAACAGGGTCCCTGACGGAGAGACTCCCTCTTTAAAAGGGGTCCCTGACGGAGAGACTCCCTCTTTAAACAGGGTCCCTGACGGAGAGACTCCCTCTTTAAACAGGGTCCCTGACGGAGAGACTCCCTCTTTAAACAGGGTCCCTGACGGAGAGACTCCCTCTTTAAACAGGGTCCCTGACGGAGAGACTCCCTCTTTAAACAGGGTCCCTGACGGAGAGACTCCCTCTTTAAACAGGGTCCCTGACGGAGAGACTCCCTCTTTAAACAGGGTCCGTGACGGAGAGACTCCCTCTTTAAACAGGGTCCCTGACGGAGAGACTCCCTCTTTAAACAGGGTCCCTGATGGAGAGACTCCCTCTTTAAACAGGGTCCCTGACGGAGAGACTCCCTCTTTAAACAGGGTCCCTGACGGAGAGACTCCCTCTTTAAACAGGGTCCCTGATGGAGAGACTCCCTCTTTAAACAGGGTCCCTGACGGAGAGACTCCCTCTTTAAACAGGGTCCCTGACGGAGAGACTCCCTCTGTAAAAGGGGTCCCTGATGGAGAGACTCCCTCTTTAAACAGGGTCCCTGACGGAGAGACTCGCTCTTTAAACAGGGTCCCTGATGGAGAGACTCCCTCTGTAAACAGGGTCCCTGACGGAGAGACTCCCTCTTTAAACAGGGTCCCTGACGGAGAGACTCCCTCTTTAAACAGGGTCCCTGACGGAGAGACTCCCTCTTTAAACAGGGTCCCTGACGGAGAGACTCCCTCTTTAAACAGGGTCCCTGATGGAGAGACTCCCTCTTTAAAAGGGGTCCCTGACGGAGAGACTCCCTCTTTAAACAGGGTCCCTGACGGAGAGACTCCCTCTTTAAACAGGGTCCCTGACGGAGAGACTCCCTCTTTAAACAGGGTCCCTGACGGAGAGACTCCCTCTTTAAACAGGGTCCCTGACGGAGAGACTCCCTCTTTAAACAGGGTCCCTGACGGAGAGACTCCCTCTTTAAACAGGGTCCCTGATGGAGAGACTCCCTCTTTAAACAGGGTCCCTGACGGAGAGACTCCCTCTTTAAACAGGGTCCCTGACGGAGAGACTCCCTCTTTAAACAGGGTCCCTGACGGAGAGAGTCCCTCTGTAAACAGGGTCCCTGACGGAGAGACTCCCTCTGTAAACAGGGTCCCTGACGGAGAGACTCCCTCTTTAAACAGGGTCCCTGACGGAGAGACTCCCTCTTTAAACAGTGTCCCTGACGGAGAGACTCCCTCTTTAAACAGGGTCCCTGACGGAGAGACTCCCTCTGTAAACAGGGTCCCTGACGGAGAGACTCCCTCTTTAAACAGGGTCCCTGACGGAGAGACTCCCTCTTTAAACAGTGTCCCTGACGGAGAGACTCCCTCTTTAAACAGGGTCCCTGACGGAGAGAATCCCTCTTTAAACAGGGTCCCTGACGGAGAGACTCCCTCTTTAAACAGGGTCCCTGACGGAGAGACTCCCTCTTTAAACAGGGTCCCTGACGGAGAGACTCCCTCTTTAAACAGGGTCCCTGATGCAGAGACTCTCTCTTTAAACAGGGTCCCTGACGGAGTGACTCCCTCTTTAAACAGGGTCCCTGACGGAGAGATTCCCTCTTTAAACAGGGTCCCTGACGGAGAGACTCCCTCTTTAAACAGGGTCCCTGATGGAGAGGCTCCCTCTTTAAAAGGGGTCCCTGATGGAGAGACTCCCTCTTTAAACAGGGTCCCTGATGGAGAGACTCCCTCTTTAAACAGGGTCCCTGACGGAGAGACTCCCTCTTTAAACAGGGTCCCTGACGGAGAGACTCCCTCTTTAAACAGGGTCCCTGACGGGGAGACTCCCTCTTTAAACAGGGTCCCTGAAGGAGAGACTCCCTCTTTAAACAGGGTCCCTGACGGAGAGACTCCCTCTTTAAACAGGGTCCCTGACGGAGAGACTCTCTCTTTAAAAGGGGACCCTGACGGAGAGACTCCCTCTTTAAACAGGATCCCTGACGGAGAGACTCCCTCTTTAAACAGGGTCCCTGACGGAGAGACTCCCTCTTTAAACAGGGTCCCTGACGGAGAGACTCCCTCTTTAAACAGGGTCCCTGACGGAGAGACTCCCTCTTTAAACAGGGTCCCTGACGGAGAGACTCCCTCTTTAAACAGGGTCACTGACGGAGAGACTCCCTCTTTAAACAGGGTCCCTGACGGAGAGACTCCCTCTTTAAACAGGATCCCTGACGGAGAGACTCCCTCTTTAAACAGGGTCCCTGACGGAGAGACTCCCTCTTTAAACAGGGTCCCTGACGGAGAGACTCCCTCTTTAAACAGGGTCCCTGACGGAGAGACTCCCTCTTTAAACAGGGTCCCTGACGGAGAGACTCCCTCTTTAAACAGGGTCCCTGACGGAGAGACTCCCTCTTTAAACAGGGTCCCTGACGGAGAGACTCTCTCTTTAAACAGGTTCCCTGACGGAGAGACTCCCTCTTTAAACAGGGTCCCTGACGGAGAGACTCCCTCTTTAAACAGGGTCCCTGACGGAGAGACTCCCTCTTTAAAAAGGGTCCCTGACGGAGAGACTCCCTCTTTAAACAGGGTCCCTGACGGAGAGACTCCCTCTTTAAACAGGGTCCCTGACGGAGAGACTCCCTCTTTAAACAGGGTCTCTGACGGAGAGACTCCCTCTTTAAACAGGGCCCCTGACGGAGAGACTCCCTCTTTAAACAGGGTCCCTGACGGAGAGACTCCCTCTTTAAACAGGGTCCCTGACGGCGAGACTCCCTCTGTAAACAGGGTCCCTGACGGAGAGACTCCCTCTTTAAACAGGGTCCCTGACGGAGAGACTCCCTCTTTAAACAGGGTCCCTGACGGAGAGACTCCCTCTTTAAACAGGGTCCCTGACGGAGAGACTCCCTCTGTAAACAGGGTCCCTGACGGAGAGACTCCCTCTTTAAACAGGGTCCCTGACGGAGAGACTCCCTCTTTAAACAGGGTCCCTGACGGAGAGACTCCCTCTTTAAACAGGGTCCCTGACGGAGAGACTCCCTCTTTAAACAGGGTCCCTGATGGAGAGACTCCCTCTTTAAACAGGGTCCCTGATGGAGAGACTCCCTCTATAAACAGGGTCCCTGACGGAGAGACTCTCTCTTTAAACAGGGTCCCTGATGGAGAGACTCCCTCTTTAAACAGGGTCCCTGACGGAGAGACTCCCTCTTTAAACAGGGTCCCTGACGGAGAGACTCCCTCTTTAAACAGGGTCCCTGACGGAGAGACTCCCTCTATAAACAGGGTCCCTGATGGAGAGACTCCCTCTTTAAACAGTGTCCCTGACGGTGAGACTCCCTCTTTAAACAGGGCCTCTGACGGAGAGACTCCCTCTTTAAACAGGGTCCCTGACGGAGAGACTCTCTCTTTAAACAGGGTCCCTGACGGAGAGACTCCCTCTTTAAACAGGGTCCCTGACGGAGAGACTCCCTCTTTAAACAGGGTCCCTGACGGAGAGACTCCCTCTTTAAAAGGGGTCCCTGACGGAGAGACTCCCTCTTTAAACAGGGTCCCTGACGGAGAGACTCCCACTTTAAACAGGGTCCCTGACGGAGAGACTCCCTCTTTAAACAGGGTCCCTGACGGAGAGACTCCCTCTTTAAACAGGGTCACTGACGGAGAGACTCCCTCTTTAAACAGGGTCCCTGACGGAGAGACTCCCTCTTTAAACAGGGTCCCTGACGGAGAGACTCCCTCTTTAAACAGGGTCCCTGACGGAGAGACTCCCTCTTTAAACAGGGTCCCTGACGGAGAGACTCCCTCTTTAAACAGGGTCCCTGACGGAGAGACTCCCTCTTTAAACAGGGTCCCTGACGGAGAGACTCCCTCTTTAAACAGGGTCCCTGATGGAGAGACTCTCTCTTTAAACAGGGTCCCTGACGGAGAGACTCCCTCTTTAAACAGGGTCCCTGACGGAGAGACTCCCTCTTTAAACAGGGTCCCTGATGGAGAGACTCCCTCTTTAAAAGGGGTCCCTGATGGGGAGACTCCCTCTTTAAACAGGGTCCCTGACGGAGAGACTCCCTCTTTAAACAGGGTCCCTGACGGAGAGACTCCCTCTTTAAACAGGGTCCCTGACGGAGAGACTCCCTCTTTAAACAGGGTCCCTCATGGAGAGACTCCCTCTGTAAACAGGGTCCCTGACGGAGAGACTCCCTCTTTAAAAGGGGTCCCTGACGGAGAGACTCCCTCTTTAAACAGGGTCCCTGACGGAGAGACTCCCTCTTTAAACAGGGTCCCTGATGGAGAGACTCCCTCTTTAAACAGGGTCTCTGACGGAGAGACTCCCTCTTTAAATAGTGTCCCTGACGGAGAGACTCCCTCTTTAAACAGGGTCCCTGACGGAGAGACTCCCTCTTTAAACAGGGTCCCTGACGGAGAGACTCCCTCTTTAAACAGGGTCCGTGACGGAGAGACTCCCTCTTTAAACAGGGTCCCTGACGGAGAGACTCCCTCTTTAAACAGGGTCCCTGATGGAGAGACTCCCTCTTTAAACAGGTTCCCTGACGGAGAGACTCCCTCTTTAAACAGGGTCCCTGACGGAGAGACTCCCTCTTTAAACAGGGTCCCTGATGGAGAGACTCCCTCTTTAAACAGGGTCCCTGACGGAGAGACTCCCTCTTTAAACAGGGTCCCTGACGGAGAGACTCCCTCTGTAAAAGGGGTCCCTGATGGAGAGACTCCCTCTTTAAACAGGGTCCCTGACGGAGAGACTCGCTCTTTAAACAGGGTCCCTGATGGAGAGACTCCCTCTGTAAACAGGGTCCCTGACGGAGAGACTCCCTCTTTAAACAGGGTCCCTGACGGAGAGACTCCCTCTTTAAACAGGGTCCCTGACGGAGAGACTCCCTCTGTAAAAGGGGTCCCTGACGGAGAGACTCCCTCTTTAAAAGGGGTCCCTGATGGGGAGACTCCCTCTTTAAACAGGGTCCCTGACGGAGAGACTCCCTCTGTAAACAGGGTCCCTGACGGAGAGACTCCCTCTTTAAACAGGGTCCCTGATGGAGAGACTCCCTCTTTAAAAGGGGTCCCTGATGGAGAGACTCCCTCTTTAAACAGGGTCCCTGACGGAGAGACTCCCTCTTTAAACAGGGTCCCTGACGGAGAGACTCCCTCTTTAAACAGGGTCCCTGATGGAGAGACTCCCTCTTTAAACAGGGTCCCTGACGGAGAGACTCCCTCTTTAAACAGGGTCCCTGAAGGAGAGACTCCCTCTTTAAACAGGGTCCCTGACGGAGAGACTCCCTCTTTAAACAGGGTCCCTGACGGAGAGA
Source organism: Somniosus microcephalus (assembly GCF_052327205.1). Classification (NCBI taxonomy): domain Eukaryota; kingdom Metazoa; phylum Chordata; class Chondrichthyes; order Squaliformes; family Somniosidae; genus Somniosus; species Somniosus microcephalus. The sequence continues at coordinate 5,623 of NW_028226823.1, forward strand.
CTCCCTCTTTAAACAGGGTCCCTGATGGAGAGACTCCCTCTGTAAAAGGGGTCCCTGATGGTGAGACTCCCTCTTTAAACAGGGTCCCTGACGGAGAGACTCCCTCTTTAAACAGGGTCCCTGACGGAGAGGCTCCCTCTTTAAACAGGGTCCCTGACGGAGAGACTCCCTCTTTAAACAGGGTCCCTGATGGAGAGACTCCCTCTTTAAACAGGGTCCCTGACGGAGAGACTCCCTCTTTAAACAGGGTCCCAGATGGAGAGACTCCCTCTTTAAAAGGGGTCCCTGATGGTGAGACTCCCTCTGTAAAAGGGGTCCCTGATGGTGAGACTCCCTCTTTAAACAGGGTCCCTGATGGAGAGACTCCCTCTTTAAACAGGGTCCCTGACGGAGAGACTCCCTCTGTAAAAGGGGTCCCTGATGGAGAGACTCCCTCTGTAAAAGGGGTCCCTGACGGAGAGACTCCCTCTTTAAAAGGGGTCCCTGATGGAGAAACTCCCTCTTTAAACAGGGTCCCTGACGGAGAGACTCCCTCTTTAAACAGGGTCCCTGATGGTGAGACTCTCTCTTTAAAAGGGGTCCCTGATGGAGAAACTCCCTCTTTAAACAGGGTCCCTGACGGAGAGACTCCCTCTTTAAACAGGGTCCCTGATGGAGAGACTCTCTCTTTAAAAGGGGTCCCTGATGGAGAGACTCCCTCTTTAAAAGGGGTCCCTGATGGTGAGACTCCCTCTTTAAACAGGGTCCCTGATGGAGAGACTCCCTCTTTAAACAGGGTCCCTGATGGAGAGACTCCCTCTGTAAAAGGGGTCCCTGATGGAGAGACGCCCTCTTTAAACAGGGTCCCTGACGGAGAGACTCCCTCTTTAAACAGGGTCCCTGATGGAGAGACTCTCTCTTTAAAAGGGGTCCCTGATGGAGAGACTCTGTCTTTAAAAGGGGTCCCTGATGGAGAGACTCCCTCTTTAAAAGAGGTCCCTGATGGAGAGACTCCCTCTTTTAAAGGGGTCCCTGATGGAGAGACTCCCTCTTTAAAAGGGGTCCCTGACGGAGAGACTCCCTCTTTAAACAGGGTCCCTGATGGTGAGACTCCCTCTTTAAAAGGGGTCCCTGATGGTGAGACTCTCTCTTTAAACAGGGTCCCTGATGGAGAGACTCCCTCTTTGAACAGGGTCCCTGACGGAGAGACTCCCTCTTTAAAAGGGGTCCCTGATGGTGAGACTCCCTCTTTAAAAGAGGTCCCTGATGGTGAGACTCCCTCTTTAAAAGAGGTCCCTGATGGAGAGACTCCCTCTTTAAACAGGGTCCCTGACGGAGAGACTCCCTCTTTAAACAGGGTCCCTGACGGAGAGACTCCCTCTTTAAACAGGGTCCCTGACGGAGAGACTCCCTCTTTAAACAGGGTCCCTGACGGAGAGACTCCCTCTTTAAACAGGGTCCCTGACGGAGAGACTCCCTCTTTAAACAGGGTCCCTGACGGAGAGACTCCCTCTTTAAACAGGGTCCCTGACGGAGAGACTCCCTCTTTAAAAGGGGTCCCTGATGGTGAGACTCCCTCTTTAAACAGGGTCCCTGATGGAGAGACTCCCTCTTTAAACAGGGTCCCTGATGGAGACACTCCCTCTTTAAACAGGGTCCCTGACGGAGAGACTCCCTCTTTAAACAGGGTCCCTGACGGAGAGACTCCCTCTTTAAACAGGGTCCCTGATGGAGAGACTCCCTCTTTAAAAGGGGTCCCTGATGGGGAGACTCCCTCTTTAAACAGGGTCCCTGACGGAGAGACTCCCTCTTTAAACAGGGTCCCTGACGGAGAGACTCCCTCTTTAAACAGGGTCCCTGACGGAGAGACTCCCTCTTTAAACAGGGTCCCTGATGGAGAGACTCCCTCTGTAAACAGGGTCCCTGACGGAGAGACTCCCTCTTTAAAAGGGGTCCCTGACGGAGAGACTCCCTCTTTAAACAGGGTCCCTGACGGAGAGACTCCCTCTTTAAACAGGGTCCCTGACGGAGAGACTCCCTCTTTAAACAGGGTCCCTGACGGAGAGACTCCCTCTTTAAACAGGGTCCCTGACGGAGAGACTCCCTCTTTAAACAGGGTCCCTGACGGAGAGACTCCCTCTTTAAACAGGGTCCCTGACGGAGAGACTCCCTCTTTAAACAGGGTCCGTGACGGAGAGACTCCCTCTTTAAACAGGGTCCCTGACGGAGAGACTCCCTCTTTAAACAGGGTCCCTGATGGAGAGACTCCCTCTTTAAACAGGGTCCCTGACGGAGAGACTCCCTCTTTAAACAGGGTCCCTGACGGAGAGACTCCCTCTTTAAACAGGGGCCCTGATGGAGAGACTCCCTCTTTAAACAGGGTCCCTGACGGAGAGACTCCCTCTTTAAACAGGGTCCCTGACGGTGAGACTCCCTCTGTAAAAGGGGTCCCTGATGGAGAGACTCCCTCTTTAAACAGGGTCCCTGACGGAGAGACTCGCTCTTTAAACAGGGTCCCTGATGGAGAGACTCCCTCTGTAAACAGGGTCCCTGACGGAGAGACTCCCTCTTTAAACAGGGTCCCTGACGGAGAGACTCCCTCTTTAAACAGGGTCCCTGACGGAGAGACTCCCTCTTTAAACAGGGTCCCTGACGGAGAGACTCCCTCTTTAAACAGGGTCCCTGATGGAGAGACTCCCTCTTTAAAAGGGGTCCCTGACGGAGAGACTCCCTCTTTAAACAGGGTCCCTGACGGAGAGACTCCCTCTTTAAACAGGGTCCCTGACGGAGAGACTCCCTCTTTAAACAGGGTCCCTGACGGAGAGACTCCCTCTTTAAACAGGGTCCCTGACGGAGAGACTCCCTCTTTAAACAGGGTCCCTGACGGAGAGACTCCCTCTTTAAACAGGGTCCCTGACGGAGAGACTCCCTCTTTAAACAGGGTCCCTGACGGAGAGACTCCCTCTTTAAACAGGGTCCCTGACGGAGAGACTCCCTCTTTAAACAGGGTCCCTGACGGAGAGAGTCCCTCTGTAAACAGGGTCCCTGACGGAGAGACTCCCTCTGTAAACAGGGTCCCTGACGGAGAGACTCCCTCTTTAAACAGGGTCCCTGACGGAGAGACTCCCTCTTTAAACAGGGTCCCTGACGGAGAGACTCCCTCTTTAAACAGGGTCCCTGACGGAGAGACTCCCTCTTTAAACAGGGTCCCTGACGGAGAGACTCCCTCTTTAAACAGGGTCCCTGATGCAGAGACTCTCTCTTTAAACAGGGTCCCTGACGGAGAGACTCCCTCTTTAAACAGGGTCCCTGACGGAGAGACTCCCTCTGTAAACAGGGTCCCTGACGGAGAGACTCCCTCTTTAAACAGGGTCCCTGACGGAGAGACTCCCTCTTTAAACAGGGTCCCTGACGGAGAGACTCCCTCTTTAAACAGGGTCCCTGACGGAGAGACTCCCTCTTTAAACAGGGTCCCTGATGGAGAGGCTCCCTCTTTAAAAGGGGTCCCTGACGGAGAGACTCCCTCTTTAAACAGGGTCCCTGATGGAGAGACTCCCTCTTTAAACAGGGTCCCTGACGGAGAGACTCCCTCTTTAAACAGGGTCCCTGACGGAGAGACTCCCTCTTTAAACAGGGTCCCTGACGGGGAGACTCCCTCTTAAAACAGGGTCCCTGAAGGAGAGACTCCCTCTTTAAACAGGGTCCCTGACGGAGAGACTCCCTCTTTAAACAGGGTCCCTGACGGAGAGACTCTCTCTTTAAAAGGGGACCCTGACGGAGAGACTCCCTCTTTAAACAGGCTCCCTGACGGAGAGACTCCCTCTTTAAACAGGGTCCCTGACGGAGAGACTCCCTCTTTAAACAGGGTCCCTGACGGAGAGACTCCCTCTTTAAACAGGGTCCCTGACGGAGAGACTCCCTCTTTAAACAGGGTCCCTGACGGAGAGACTCCCTCTTTAAACAGGGTCCCTGACGGAGAGACTCCCTCTTTAAACAGGGTCCCTGACGGAGAGACTCCCTCTTTAAACAGGATCCCTGACGGAGAGACTCCCTCTTTAAACAGGGTCCCTGACGGAGAGACTCCCTCTTTAAACAGGGTCCCTGACGGAGAGACTCCCTCTTTAAACAGGGTCCCTGACGGAGAGACTCCCTCTTTAAACAGGGTCCCTGACGGAGAGACTCCCTCTTTAAACAGGGTCCCTGACGGAGAGACTCCCTCTTTAAACAGGGTCCCTGACGGAGAGACTCTCTCTTTAAACAGGTTCCCTGACGGAGAGACTCCCTCTTTAAACAGGGTCCCTGACGGAGAGACTCCCTCTTTAAACAGGGTCCCTGACGGAGAGACTCCCTCTTTAAAAAGGGTCCCTGACGGAGAGACTCCCTCTTTAAACAGGGTCCCTGACGGAGAGACTCCCTCTTTAAACACGGTCCCTGACGGAGAGACTCCCTCTGTAAACAGGGACCCTGACGGAGAGACTCCCTCTTTAAACAGGGTCCCTGATGGAGAGACTCCCTCTTTAAAAGGGGTCCCTGATGGAGAGACTCCCTCTTTAAACAGGGTCCCTGACGGAGAGACTCCCTCTTTAAACAGGGTCCCTGACGGAGAGACTCCCTCTTTAAACAGGGTCCCTGATGGAGAGACTCCCTCTTTAAACAGGGTCCCTGACGGAGAGACTCCCTCTTTAAACAGGGTCCCTGAAGGAGAGACTCCCTCTTTAAACAGGGTCCCTGACGGAGAGACTCCCTCTTTAAACAGGGTCCCTGACGGAGAGACTCCCTCTTTAAACAGGGTCCCTGACGGAGAGACTCCCTCTTTAAACAGGGTCCCTGACGGAGAGACTCCCTCTTTAAACAGGGTCCCTGACGGAGAGACTCCCTCTTTAAACAGGGTCCCTGACGGAGAGACTCCCTCTTTAAACAGGGTCCCTGATGGAGAGACTCCCTCTGTAAAAGGGGTCCCTGATGGTGAGACTCCCTCTTTAAACAGGGTCCCTGACGGAGAGACTCCCTCTTTAAACAGGGTCCCTGACGGAGAGGCTCCCTCTTTAAACAGGGTCCCTGACGGAGAGACTCCCTCTTTAAACAGGGTCCCTGATGGAGAGACTCCCTCTTTAAACAGGGTCCCTGACGGAGAGACTCCCTCTTTAAACAGGGTCCCAGATGGAGAGACTCCCTCTTTAAAAGGGGTCCCTGATGGTGAGACTCCCTCTGTAAAAGGGGTCCCTGATGGTGAGACTCCCTCTTTAAACAGGGTCCCTGATGGAGAGACTCCCTCTTTAAACAGGGTCCCTGACGGAGAGACTCCCTCTGTAAAAGGGGTCCCTGATGGAGAGACTCCCTCTGTAAAAGGGGTCCCTGACGGAGAGACTCCCTCTTTAAAAGGGGTCCCTGATGGAGAAACTCCCTCTTTAAACAGGGTCCCTGACGGAGAGACTCCCTCTTTAAACAGGGTCCCTGATGGAGAGACTCTCTCTTTAAAAGGGGTCCCTGATGGAGAAACTCCCTCTTTAAACAGGGTCCCTGACGGAGAGACTCCCTCTTTAAACAGGGTCCCTGATGGAGAGACTCTCTCTTTAAAAGGGGTCCCTGATGGAGAGACTCCCTCTTTAAAAGGGGTCCCTGATGGTGAGACTCCCTCTTTAAACAGGGTCCCTGACGGAGAGACTCCCTCTTTAAACAGGGTCCCTGATGGAGAGACTCCCTCTTTAAAAGAGGTCCCTGATGGAGAGACTCCCTCTTTTAAAGGGGTCTCTGATGGAGAGACTCCCTCTTTAAAAGGGGTCCCTGACGGAGAGACTCCCTCTTTAAACAGGGTCCCTGATGGTGAGACTCCCTCTTTAAAAGGGGTCCCTGATGGTGAGACTCTCTCTTTAAACAGGGTCCCTGATGGAGAGACTCCCTCTTTGAACAGGGTCCCTGACGGAGAGACTCCCTCTTTAAAAGGGGTCCCTGATGGTGAGACTCCCTCTTTAAAAGAGGTCCCTGATGGTGAGACTCCCTCTTTAAAAGAGGTCCCTGATGGAGAGACTCCCTCTTTAAACAGGGTCCCTGACGGAGAGACTCCCTCTTTAAACAGGGTCCCTGACGGAGAGACTCCCTCTTTAAACAGGGTCCCTGACGGAGAGACTCCCTCTTTAAACAGGGTCCCTGACGGAGAGACTCCCTCTTTAAACAGGGTCCCTGACGGAGAGACTCCCTCTTTAAACAGGGTCCCTGACGGAGAGACTCCCTCTTTAAACAGGGTCCCTGACGGAGAGACTCCCTCTTTAAACAGGGTCCCTGACGGAGAGACTCCCTCTTTAAACAGGGTCCCTGACGGAGAGACTCCCTCTTTAAACAGGGTCCCTGACGGAGAGACTCCCTCTTTAAAAGGGGTCCCTGATGGTGAGACTCCCTCTTTAAACAGGGTCCCTGATGGAGAGACTCCCTCTTTAAACAGGGTCCCTGACGGAGAGACTCCCTCTTTAAACAGGGTCCCTGACGGAGAGACTCCCTCTTTAAACAGGGTCCCTGACGGAGAGACTCCCTCTTTAAACAGGGTCCCTGATGGAGAGACTCCCTCTTTAAAAGGGGTCCCTGATGGGGAGACTCCCTCTTTAAACAGGGTCCCTGACGGAGAGACTCCCTCTTTAAACAGGGTCCCTGACGGAGAGACTCCCTCTTTAAACAGGGTCCCTGACGGAGAGACTCCCTCTTTAAACAGGGTCCCTGATGGAGAGACTCCCTCTGTAAACAGGGTCCCTGACGGAGAGACTCCCTCTTTAAAAGGGGTCCCTGACGGAGAGACTCCCTCTTTAAACAGGGTCCCTGACGGAGAGACTCCCTCTTTAAACAGGGTCCCTGACGGAGAGACTCCCTCTTTAAACAGGGTCCCTGACGGAGAGACTCCCTCTTTAAACAGGGTCCCTGACGGAGAGACTCCCTCTTTAAACAGGGTCCCTGACGGAGAGACTCCCTCTTTAAACAGGGTCCCTGACGGAGAGACTCCCTCTTTAAACAGGGTCCGTGACGGAGAGACTCCCTCTTTAAACAGGGTCCCTGACGGAGAGACTCCCTCTTTAAACAGGGTCCCTGATGGAGAGACTCCCTCTTTAAACAGGGTCCCTGACGGAGAGACTCCCTCTTTAAACAGGGTCCCTGACGGAGAGACTCCCTCTTTAAACAGGGGCCCTGATGGAGAGACTCCCTCTTTAAACAGGGTCCCTGACGGAGAGACTCCCTCTTTAAACAGGGTCCCTGACGGTGAGACTCCCTCTGTAAAAGGGGTCCCTGATGGAGAGACTCCCTCTTTAAACAGGGTCCCTGACGGAGAGACTCGCTCTTTAAACAGGGTCCCTGATGGAGAGACTCCCTCTGTAAACAGGGTCCCTGACGGAGAGACTCCCTCTTTAAACAGGGTCCCTGACGGAGAGACTCCATCTTTAAACAGGGTCCCTGACGGAGAGACTCCCTCTTTAAACAGGGTCCCTGACGGAGAGACTCCCTCTTTAAATAGGGTCCCTGATGGAGAGACTCCCTCTAAAAGGGGTCCCTGACGGAGAGACTCCCTCTTTAAACAGGGTCCCTGACGGAGAGACTCCCTCTTTAAACAGGGTCCCTGACGGAGAGACTCCCTCTTTAAACAGGGTCCCTGACGGAGAGACTCCCTCTTTAAACAGGGTCCCTGACGGAGAGACTCCCTCTTTAAACAGGGTCCCTGACGGAGAGACTCCCTCTTTAAACAGGGTCCCTGACGGAGAGACTCCCTCTTTAAACAGGGTCCCTGACGGAGAGACTCCCTCTTTAAACAGGGTCCCTGACGGAGAGACTCCCTCTTTAAACAGGGTCCCTGACGGAGAGAGTCCCTCTGTAAACAGGGTCCCTGACGGAGAGACTCCCTCTGTAAACAGGGTCCCTGACGGAGAGACTCCCTCTTTAAACAGGGTCCCTGACGGAGAGACTCCCTCTTTAAACAGGGTCCCTGACGGAGAGACACCCTCTTTAAACAGGGTCCCTGACGGAGAGACTCCCTCTTTAAACAGGGTCCCTGACGGAGAGACTCCCTCTTTAAACAGGGTCCCTGATGCAGAGACTCTCTCTTTAAACAGGGTCCCTGACGGAGTGACTCCCTCTTTAAACAGGGTCCCTGACGGAGAGATTCCCTCTTTAAACAGGGTCCCTGACGGAGAGACTCCCTCTTTAAACAGGGTCCCTGATGGAGAGGCTCCCTCTTTAAAAGGGGTCCCTGACGGAGAGACTCCCTCTTTAAACAGGGTCCCTGATGGAGAGACTCCCTCTTTAAACAGGGTCCCTGACGGAGAGACTCCCTCTTTAAACACGGTCCCTGACGGAGAGACTCCCTCTTTAAACAGGGTCCCTGACGGGGAGACTCCCTCTTAAAACAGGGTCCCTGAAGGAGAGACTCCCTCTTTAAACAGGGTCCCTGACGGAGAGACTCCCTCTTTAAACAGGGTCCCTGACGGAGAGACTCTCTCTTTAAAAGGGGACCCTGACGGAGAGACTCCCTCTTTAAACAGGCTCCCTGACGGAGAGACTCCCTCTTTAAACAGGGTCCCTGACGGAGAGACTCCCTCTTTAAACAGGGTCCCTGACGGAGAGACTCCCTCTTTAAACAGGGTCCCTGACGGAGAGACTCCCTCTTTAAACAGGGTCCCTGACGGAGAGACTCCCTCTTTAAACAGGGTCCCTGACGGAGAGACTCCCTCTTTAAACAGGGTCCCTGACGGAGAGACTCCCTCTTTAAACAGGATCCCTGACGGAGAGACTCCCTCTTTAAACAGGGTCCCTGACGGAGAGACTCCCTCTTTAAACAGGGTCCCTGACGGAGAGACTCCCTCTTTAAACAGGGTCCCTGACGGAGAGACTCCCTCTTTAAACAGGGTCCCTGACGGAGAGACTCCCTCTTTAAACAGGGTCCCTGACGGAGAGACTCCCTCTTTAAACAGGGTCCCTGACGGAGAGACTCTCTCTTTAAACAGGTTCCCTGACGGAGAGACTCCCTCTTTAAACAGGGTCCCTGACGGAGAGACTCCCTCTTTAAACAGGGTCCCTGACGGAGAGACTCCCTCTTTAAAAAGGGTCCCTGACGGAGAGACTCCCTCTTTAAACAGGGTCCCTGACGGAGAGACTCCCTCTTTAAACACGGTCCCTGACGGAGAGACTCCCTCTTTAAACAGGGTCTCTGACGGAGAGACTCCCTCTTTAAACAGGGTCCCTGACGGAGAGACTCCCTCTTTAAACAGGGTCCCTGACGGAGAGACTCCCTCTTTAAACAGGGTCCCTGACGGCGAGACTCCCTCTGTAAACAGGGTCCCTGACGGAGAGACTCCCTCTTTAAACAGGGTCCCTGACGGAGAGACTCCCTCTTTAAACAGGGTCCCTGACGGAGAGACTCCCTCTTTAAACAGGGTCCCTGACGGAGAGACTCCCTCTGTAAACAGGGTCCCTGACGGAGAGACTCCCTCTTTAAACAGGGTCCCTGATGGAGAGACTCTCTCTTTAAAAGGGGTCCCTGATGGAGAGACTCCCTCTTTAAAAGGGGTCCCTGATGGTGAGACTCCCTCTTTAAACAGGGTCCCTGACGGAGAGACTCCCTCTTTAAACAGGGTCCCTGACGGAGAGACTCCCTCTTTAAACAGGGTCCCTGACGGTGAGACTCCCTCTGTAAAAGGGGTCCCTGATGGAGAGACTCCCTCTTTAAACAGGGTCCCTGACGGAGAGACTCGCTCTTTAAACAGGGTCCCTGATGGAGAGACTCCCTCTGTAAACAGGGTCCCTGACGGAGAGACTCCCTCTTTAAACAGGGTCCCTGACGGAGAGACTCCATCTTTAAACAGGGTCCCTGACGGAGAGACTCCCTCTTTAAACAGGGTCCCTGACGGAGAGACTCCCTCTTTAAATAGGGTCCCTGATGGAGAGACTCCCTCTTTAAAAGGGGTCCCTGACGGAGAGACTCCCTCTTTAAACAGGGTCCCTGACGGAGAGACTCCCTCTTTAAACAGGGTCCCTGACGGAGAGACTCCCTCTTTAAACAGGGTCCCTGACGGAGAGACTCCCTCTTTAAACAGGGTCCCTGACGGAGAGACTCCCTCTTTAAACAGGGTCCCTGACGGAGAGACTCCCTCTTTAAACAGGGTCCCTGACGGAGAGACTCCCTCTTTAAACAGGGTCCCTGACGGAGAGACTCCCTCTTTAAACAGGGTCCCTGACGGAGAGACTCCCTCTTTAAACAGGGTCCCTGACGGAGAGAGTCCCTCTGTAAACAGGGTCCCTGACGGAGAGACTCCCTCTGTAAACAGGGTCCCTGACGGAGAGACTCCCTCTTTAAACAGGGTCCCTGACGGAGAGACTCCCTCTTTAAACAGGGTCCCTGACGGAGAGACACCCTCTTTAAACAGGGTCCCTGACGGAGAGACTCCCTCTTTAAACAGGGTCCCTGACGGAGAGACTCCCTCTTTAAACAGGGTCCCTGATGCAGAGACTCTCTCTTTAAACAGGGTCCCTGACGGAGTGACTCCCTCTTTAAACAGGGTCCCTGACGGAGAGATTCCCTCTTTAAACAGGGTCCCTGACGGAGAGACTCCCTCTTTAAACAGGGTCCCTGATGGAGAGGCTCCCTCTTTAAAAGGGGTCCCTGACGGAGAGACTCCCTCTTTAAACAGGGTCCCTGATGGAGAGACTCCCTCTTTAAACAGGGTCCCTGACGGAGAGACTCCCTCTTTAAACAGGGTCCCTGACGGAGAGACTCCCTCTTTAAACAGGGTCCCTGACGGGGAGACTCCCTCTTAAAACAGGGTCCCTGAAGGAGAGACTCCCTCTTTAAACAGGGTCCCTGACGGAGAGACTCCCTCTTTAAACAGGGTCCCTGACGGAGAGACTCTCTCTTTAAAAGGGGACCCTGACGGAGAGACTCCCTCTTTAAACAGGCTCCCTGACGGAGAGACTCCCTCTTTAAACAGGGTCCCTGACGGAGAGACTCCCTCTTTAAACAGGGTCCCTGACGGAGAGACTCCCTCTTTAAACAGGGTCCCTGACGGAGAGACTCCCTCTTTAAACAGGGTCCCTGACGGAGAGACTCCCTCTTTAAACAGGGTCCCTGACGGAGAGACTCCCTCTTTAAACAGGGTCCCTGACGGAGAGACTCCCTCTTTAAACAGGATCCCTGACGGAGAGACTCCCTCTTTAAACAGGGTCCCTGACGGAGAGACTCCCTCTTTAAACAGGGTCCCTGACGGAGAGACTCCCTCTTTAAACAGGGTCCCTGACGGAGAGACTCCCTCTTTAAACAGGGTCCCTGACGGAGAGACTCCCTCTTTAAACAGGGTCCCTGACGGAGAGACTCCCTCTTTAAACAGGGTCCCTGACGGAGAGACTCTCTCTTTAAACAGGTTCCCTGACGGAGAGACTCCCTCTTTAAACAGGGTCCCTGACGGAGAGACTCCCTCTTTAAACAGGGTCCCTGACGGAGAGACTCCCTCTTTAAAAAGGGTCCCTGACGGAGAGACTCCCTCTTTAAACAGGGTCCCTGACGGAGAGACTCCCTCTTTAAACACGGTCCCTGACGGAGAGACTCCCTCTTTAAACAGGGTCTCTGACGGAGAGACTCCCTCTTTAAACAGGGTCCCTGACGGAGAGACTCCCTCTTTAAACAGGGTCCCTGACGGAGAGACTCCCTCTTTAAACAGGGTCCCTGACGGCGAGACTCCCTCTGTAAACAGGGTCCCTGACGGAGAGACTCCCTCTTTAAACAGGGTCCCTGACGGAGAGACTCCCTCTTTAAACAGGGTCCCTGACGGAGAGACTCCCTCTTTAAACAGGGTCCCTGACGGAGAGACTCCCTCTGTAAACAGGGTCCCTGACGGAGAGACTCCCTCTTTAAACAGGGTCCCTGATGGAGAGACTCTCTCTTTAAAAGGGGTCCCTGATGGAGAGACTCCCTCTTTAAAAGGGGTCCCTGATGGTGAGACTCCCTCTTTAAACAGGGTCCCTGACGGAGAGACTCCCTCTTTAAACAGGGTCCCTGACGGCGAGACTCCCTCTGTAAACAGGGTCCCTGACGGAGAGACTCCCTCTTTAAACAGGGTCCCTGACGGAGAGACTCCCTCTTTAAACAGGGTCCCTGACGGAGAGACTCCCTCTTTAAACAGGGTCCCTGACGGAGAGACTCCCTCTGTAAACAGGGTCCCTGACGGAGAGACTCCCTCTTTAAACAGGGTCCCTGATGGAGAGACTCTCTCTTTAAAAGGGGTCCCTGATGGAGAGACTCCCTCTTTAAAAGGGGTCCCTGATGGTGAGACTCCCTCTTTAAACAGGGTCCCTGATGGAGAGACTCCCTCTTTAAACAGGGTCCCTGATGGAGAGACTCCCTCTGTAAAAGGGGTCCCTGATGGAGAGACTCCCTCTTTAAACAGGGTCCCTGACGGAGAGACTCCCTCTTTAAACAGGGTCCCTGATGGAGAGACTCTCTCTTTAAAAGGGGTCCCTGATGGAGAGACTCTGTCTTTAAAAGGGGTCCCTGATGGAGAGACTCCCTCTTTAAAAGAGGTCCCTGATGGAGAGACTCCCTCTTTTAAAGGGGTCCCTGATGGAGAGACTCCCTCTTTAAAAGGGGTCCCTGACGGAGAGACTCCCTCTTTAAACAGGGTCCCTGATGGTGAGACTCCCTCTTTAAAAGGGGTCCCTGATGGTGAGACTCTCTCTTTAAACAGGGTCCCTGATGGAGAGACTCCCTCTTTGAACAGGGTCCCTGACGGAGAGACTCCCTCTTTAAAAGGAGTCCCTGATGGTGAGACTCCCTCTTTAAAAGAGGTCCCTGATGGTGAGACTCCCTCTTTAAAAGAGGTCCCTGATGGAGAGACTCCCTCTTTAAACAGGGTCCCTGACGGAGAGACTCCCTCTTTAAACAGGGTCCCTGACGGAGAGACTCCCTCTTTAAACAGGGTCCCTGACGGAGAGACTCCCTCTTTAAACAGGGTCCCTGACGGAGAGACTCCCTCTTTAAACAGGGTCCCTGACGGAGAGACTCCCTCTTTAAACAGGGTCCCTGACGGAGAGACTCCCTCTTTAAACAGGGTCCCTGACGGAGAGACTCCCTCTTTAAACAGGGTCCCTGACGGAGAGACTCCCTCTTTAAACAGGGTCCCTGACGGAGAGACTCCCTCTTTAAACAGGGTCCCTGACGGAGAGACTCCCTCTTTAAAAGGGGTCCCTGATGGTGAGACTCCCTCTTTAAACAGGGTCCCTGATGGAGAGACTCCCTCTTTAAACAGGGTCCCTGATGGAGACACTCCCTCTTTAAACAGGGTCCCTGACGGAGAGACTCCCTCTTTAAACAGGGTCCCTGACGGAGAGACTCCCTCTTTAAACAGGGTCCCTGATGGAGAGACTCCCTCTTTAAAAGTGGTCCCTGATGGGGAGACTCCCTCTTTAAACAGGGTCCCTGACGGAGAGACTCCCTCTTTAAACAGGGTCCCTGACGGAGAGACTCCCTCTTTAAACAGGGTCCCTGACGGAGAGACTTCCTCTTTAAACAGGGTCCCTGATGGAGAGACTCCCTCTGTAAACAGGGTCCCTGACGGAGAGACTCCCTCTTTAAAAGGGGTCCCTGACGGAGAGACTCCCTCTTTAAACAGGGTCCCTGACGGAGAGACTCCCTCTTTAAACAGGGTCCCTGACGGAGAGACTCCCTCTTTAAACAGGGTCCCTGACGGAGAGACTCCCTCTTTAAACAGGGTCCCTGACGGAGAGACTCCCTCTTTAAACAGGGTCCCTGACGGAGAGACTCCCTCTTTAAACAGGGTCCCTGACGGAGAGACTCCCTCTTTAAACAGGGTCCGTGACGGAGAGACTCCCTCTTTAAACAGGGTCCCTGACGGAGAGACTCCCTCTTTAAACAGGGTCCCTGATGGAGAGACTCCCTCTTTAAACAGGGTCCCTGACGGAGAGACTCCCTCTTTAAACAGGGTCCCTGACGGAGAGACTCCCTCTTTAAACAGGGGCCCTGATGGAGAGACTCCCTCTTTAAACAGGGTCCCTGACGGAGAGACTCCCTCTTTAAACAGGGTCCCTGACGGAGAGACTCCCTCTGTAAAAGGGGTCCCTGATGGAGAGACTCCCTCTTTAAACAGGGTCCCTGACGGAGAGACTCGCTCTTTAAACAGGGTCCCTGATGGAGAGACTCCCTCTGTAAACAGGGTCCCTGACGGAGAGACTCCCTCTTTAAACAGGGTCCCTGACGGAGAGACTCCCTCTTTAAACAGGGTCCCTGACGGAGAGACTCCCTCTTTAAACAGGGTCCCTGACGGAGAGACTCCCTCTTTAAACAGGGTCCCTGATGGAGAGACTCCCTCTTTAAAAGGGGTCCCTGACGGAGAGACTCCCTCTTTAAACAGGGTCCCTGACGGAGAGACTCCCTCTTTAAACAGGGTCCCTGACGGAGAGACTCCCTCTTTAAACAGGGTCCCTGACGGAGAGACTCCCTCTTTAAACAGGGTCCCTGACGGAGAGACTCCCTCTTTAAACAGGGTCCCTGACGGAGAGACTCCCTCTTTAAACAGGGTCCCTGACGGAGAGACTCCCTCTTTAAACAGGGTCCCTGACGGAGAGACTCCCTCTTTAAACAGGGTCCCTGACGGAGAGACTCCCTCTTTAAACAGGGTCCCTGACGGAGAGACTCCCTCTTTAAACAGGGTCCCTGACGGAGAGACTCCCTCTGTAAACAGGGTCCCTGACGGAGAGACTCCCTCTTTAAACAGGGTCCCTGACGGAGAGACTCCCTCTTTAAACAGTGTCCCTGACGGAGAGACTCCCTCTTTAAACAGGGTCCCTGACGGAGAGACTCCCTCTGTAAACAGGGTCCCTGACGGAGAGACTCCCTCTTTAAACAGGGTCCCTGACGGAGAGACTCCCTCTTTAAACAGTGTCCCTGACGGAGAGACTCCCTCTTTAAACAGGGTCCCTGACGGAGAGACTCCCTCTTTAAACAGGGTCCCTGACGGAGAGACTCCCTCTTTAAACAGGGTCCCTGACGGAGAGACTCCCTCTTTAAACAGGGTCCCTGACGGAGAGACTCCCTCTTTAAACAGGGTCCCTGATGCAGAGACTCTCTCTTTAAACAGGGTCCCTGACGGAGTGACTCCCTCTTTAAACAGGGTCCCTGACGGAGAGATTCCCTCTTTAAACAGGGTCCCTGACGGAGAGACTCCCTCTTTAAACAGGGTCCCTGATGGAGAGTCTCCCTCTTTAAAAGGGGTCCCTGACGGAGAGACTCCCTCTTTAAACAGGGTCCCTGATGGAGAGACTCCCTCTTTAAACAGGGTCCCTGACGGAGAGACTCCCTCTTTAAACAGGGTCCCTGACGGAGAGACTCCCTCTTTAAACAGGGTCCCTGACGGGGAGACTCCCTCTTAAAACAGGGTCCCTGAAGGAGAGACTCCCTCTTTAAACAGGGTCCCTGACGGAGAGACTCCCTCTTTAAACAGGGTCCCTGACGGAGAGACTCTCTCTTTAAAAGGGGACCCTGACGGAGAGACTCCCTCTTTAAACAGGCTCCCTGACGGAGAGACTCCCTCTTTAAACAGGGTCCCTGACGGAGAGACTCCCTCTTTAAACAGGGTCCCTGACGGAGAGACTCCCTCTTTAAACAGGGTCCCTGACGGAGAGACTCCCTCTTTAAACAGGGTCCCTGACGGAGAGACTCCCTCTTTAAACAGGGTCCCTGACGGAGAGACTCCCTCTTTAAACAGGGTCCCTGACGGAGAGACTCCCTCTTTAAACAGGATCCCTGACGGAGAGACTCCCTCTTTAAACAGGGTCCCTGACGGAGAGACTCCCTCTTTAAACAGGGTCCCTGACGGAGAGACTCCCTCTTTAAACAGGGTCCCTGACGGAGAGACTCCCTCTTTAAACAGGGTCCCTGACGGAGAGACTCCCTCTTTAAACAGGGTCCCTGACGGAGAGACTCCCTCTTTAAACAGGGTCCCTGACGGAGAGACTCTCTCTTTAAACAGGTTCCCTGACGGAGAGACTCCCTCTTTAAACAGGGTCCCTGACGGAGAGACTCCCTCTTTAAACAGGGTCCCTGACGGAGAGACTCCCTCTTTAAAAAGGGTCCCTGACGGAGAGACTCCCTCTTTAAACAGGGTCCCTGACGGAGAGACTCCCTCTTTAAACAGGGTCCCTGACGGAGAGACTCCCTCTTTAAACAGGGTCTCTGACGGAGAGACTCCCTCTTTAAACAGGGTCCCTGACGGAGAGACTCCCTCTTTAAACAGGGTCCCTGACGGAGAGACTCCCTCTTTAAACAGGGTCCCTGACGGCGAGACTCCCTCTGTAAACAGGGTCCCTGACGGAGAGACTCCCTCTTTTAAACAGGGTCCCTGACGGAGAGACTCCCTCTTTAAACAGGGTCCCTGACGGAGAGACTCCCTCTTTAAACAGGGTCCCTGACGGAGAGACTCCCTCTGTAAACAGGGTCCCTGACGGAGAGACTCCCTCTTTAAACAGGGTCCCTGATGGAGAGACTCCCTCTTTAAACAGGGTCCCTGACGGAGAGACTCCCTCTTTAAACAGGGTCCCTGACGGAGAGACTCCCTCTTTAAACAGGGTCCCTGATGGAGAGACTCCCTCTTTAAACAGGGTCCCTGATGGAGAGACTCCCTCTATAAACAGGGTCCCTGACGGAGAGACTCTCTCTTTAAACAGGGTCCCTGATGGAGAGACTCCCTCTTTAAACAGGGTCCCTGACGGAGAGACTCCCTCTTTAAACAGGGTCCCTGACGGAGAGACTCCCTCTTTAAACAGGGTCCCTGACGGAGAGACTCCCTCTATAAACAGGGTCCCTGATGGAGAGACTCCCTCTTTAAACAGTGTCCCTGACGGTGAGACTCCCTCTTTAAACAGGGCCTCTGACGGAGAGACTCCCTCTTTAAACAGGGTCCCTGACGGAGAGACTCTCTCTTTAAACAGGGTCCCTGACGGAGAGACTCCCTCTTTAAACAGGGTCCCTGACGGAGAGACTCCCTCTTTAAACAGGGTCCCTGACGGAGAGACTCCCTCTTTAAAAGGGGTCCCTGACGGAGAGACTCCCTCTTTAAACAGGGTCCCTGACGGAGAGACTCCCTCTTTAAACAGGGTCCCTGACGGAGAGACTCCCTCTTTAAACAGGGTCCCTGACGGAGAGACTCCCTCTTTAAACAGGGTCCCTGACGGAGAGACTCCCTCTTTAAACAGGGTCCCTGACGGAGAGACTCCCTCTTTAAACAGGGTCCCTGACGGAGAGACTCCCTCTTTAAGCAGGTTCCCTGACGGAGAGACTCCCTCTTTAAACAGGGTCCCTGACGGAGAGACTCCCTCTTTAAACAGGGTCCCTGACGGAGAGACTCCCTCTTTAAACAGGGTCCCTGACGGAGAGACTCCCTCTTTAAAAGGGGTCCCTGATGGTGAGACTCCCTCTTTAAACAGGGTCCCTGATGGAGAGACTCCCTCTTTAAACAGGGTCCCTGACGGAGAGACTCCCTCTTTAAACAGGGTCCCTGATGGAGAGACTCCCTCTTTAAACAGGGTCCCTGACGGAGAGACTCCCTCTTTAAACAGGGTCCCTGACGGAGAGACTCCCTCTTTAAACAGGGTCCCTGATGGAGAGACTCCCTCTTTAAAAGGGGTCCCTGATGGGGAGACTCCCTCTTTAAACAGGGTCCCTGACGGAGAGACTCCCTCTTTAAACAGGGTCCCTGACGGAGAGACTCCCTCTTTAAACAGGGTCCCTGACGGAGAGACTCCCTCTTTAAACAGGGTCCCTGATGGAGAGACTCCCTCTGTAAACAGGGTCCCTGACGGAGAGACTCCCTCTTTAAAAGGGGTCCCTGACGGAGAGACTCCCTCTTTAAACAGGGTCCCTGACGGAGAGACTCCCTCTTTAAACAGGGTCCCTGATGGAGAGACTCCCTCTTTAAACAGGGTCTCTGACGGAGAGACTCCCTCTTTAAACAGTGTCCCTGACGGAGTGACTCCCTCTTTAAACAGGGTCCCTGACAGAGAGACTCCCTCTTTAAACAGGGTCCCTGACGGAGAGACTCCCTCTTTAAACAGGGTCCGTGACGGAGAGACTCCCTCTTTAAACAGGGTCCCTGACGGAGAGACTCCCTCTTTAAACAGGGTCCCTGATGGAGAGACTCCCTCTTTAAACAGGTTCCCTGACGGAGAGACTCCCTCTTTAAACAGGGTCCCTGACGGAGAGACTCCCTCTTTAAACAGGGTCCCTGATGGAGAGACTCCCTCTTTAAACAGGGTCCCTGACGGAGAGACTCCCTCTTTAAACAGGGTCCCTGACGGAGAGACTCCCTCTGTAAAAGGGGTCCCTGATGGAGAGACTCCCTCTTTAAACAGGGTCCCTGACGGAGAGACTCGCTCTTTAAACAGGGTCCCTGATGGAGAGACTCCCTCTGTAAACAGGGTCCCTGACGGAGAGACTCCCTCTTTAAACAGGGTCCCTGACGGAGAGACTCCCTCTTTAAACAGGGTCCCTGACGGAGAGACTCCCTCTGTAAAAGGGGTCCCTGACGGAGAGACTCCCTCTTTAAAAGGGGTCCCTGATGGGGAGACTCCCTCTTTAAACAGGGTCCCTGACGGAGAGACTCCCTCTGTAAACAGGGTCCCTGACGGAGAGACTCCCTCTTTAAACAGGGTCCCTGATGGAGAGACTCCCTCTTTAAAAGGGGTCCCTGATGGAGAGACTCCCTCTTTAAACAGGGTCCCTGACGGAGAGACTCCCTCTTTAAACAGGGTCCCTGACGGAGAGACTCCCTCTTTAAACAGGGTCCCTGATGGAGAGACTCCCTCTTTAAACAGGGTCCCTGACGGAGAGACTCCCTCTTTAAACAGGGTCCCTGAAGGAGAGACTCCCTCTTTAAACAGGGTCCCTGACGGAGAGACTCCCTCTTTAAACAGGGTCCCTGACGGAGAGACTCCC
Source organism: Somniosus microcephalus (assembly GCF_052327205.1). Classification (NCBI taxonomy): domain Eukaryota; kingdom Metazoa; phylum Chordata; class Chondrichthyes; order Squaliformes; family Somniosidae; genus Somniosus; species Somniosus microcephalus. The sequence goes on from NW_028226823.1 coordinate 24,569, forward strand.
TCTTTAAACAGGGTCCCTGACGGAGAGACTCCCTCTTTAAACAGGGTCCCTGACGGAGAGACTCCCTCTTTAAACAGGGTCCCTGACGGAGAGACTCCCTCTTTAAACAGGGTCCCTGACGGAGAGACTCCCTCTTTAAACAGGGTCCCTGACGGAG
>NW_028226824.1:0-2500 GCF_052327205.1 Somniosus microcephalus
GAATGTGTGTGTGAGAGAGATGTGTGTGTGTGTGAGAGAGAATGTGTGTGTGTGAGAGAGAGAATGTGTGTGTGTGAGAGAGAGAATGTTGTGTGTGTGAGAGAGAGAATGTGTGTGTGTGAGAGAGAATGTGTGTGTGTGTGAGAGAGAATATGTGTGTGTGAGAGAGAATGTGTGTGTGTGTGAGAGAGAATGTGTGTGTGTGAGAGAGAGAATGTGTGTGTGTGAGAGAGAGAATGTGTGTGTGTGAGAGAGAGAGAATGTGTTGTGTGTGAGAGAGAGAATGTGTGTGTGAGAGAGAGAATGTATGTGTGTGAGAGAGAGAATGTGTGTGTGTGTGAGAGAGAGAATGTGTGTGTGTGAGAGAGAGAATGTGTGTGTGTGAGAGAGAGAATGTGTGTGTGTGAGAGAGAGAATGTGTGTGTGTGAGAGAGAGAATGTGTGTGTGTGAGAGAGAGAATGTGTGTGTGTGAGAGAGAATGTGGTGTGTGTGAGAGAGAATGTGTTGTGTGAGACGAAGTGAGTGTGAGAGAGAGAACTGTGTGTGTGAGAGAGAGATGTGTGTGTGTGAGAGAGAGAATGTGTGTGTGTGAGAGAGAGAATGTGTTTGTGAGAGAGAGAATGTGTGTGTGTGAGAGAGAATGTGTGTGTGAGAGAGAGAATGTGTGTGTGAGAGAGAGAGAATATGTGTGTGAGTAGTGAGAGTGAGAATGTGAGTGTGAGAGAGAGAATGTGTGTGTGTGAGAGAGAGAATGTGTGTGTGTGAGAGAGAATGTGTGTGTGTGAGATAGAGAATGTGTGTGTGTGAGAGAATGTGTGTGTGAGAGAATGTGTGAGAGAGAGAGAATGTGTGTGTGTGAGAGAGAGAATGTGTGTGTGTGAGAGAGAGAGAATGTGTGTGTGTGAGAGAGAGAATGTGTGTGTGTGAGAAAGAATATGTGTGTGTGAGAGAGAGAATGTGTGTGTGTGAGAGAGAATGTGTGTGTGTGAGAGAGAGAATGTGTGTGTGTGAGAGAGAGAATGTGTGTGTGTGAGAGAGAGAATGTGTGTGTGTGAGAGAGAGAATGTGTGTGTGTGAGAGAGAGAATGTGTGTGTGTGAGAGAGAGATGTGTGTGTGTGAGAGAGAATGTGTGTGTGAGAGAGAGAGAATGTGTGTGTGTGAGAGAGAGAATGTGTGTGTGAGAGAGAGAGAATGTGTGTGTGTGAGAGAGAGAATGTGTGTGTGTGAGAGAGAGAATGTATGTGTGTGAGAGAGAGAATGTGTGTGTGTGTGAGAGAGAGAATGTGTGTGTGAGAGAGAGAATGTGTGTGTGTGAGAGAGAGAATGTGTGTTGTGTGAGAGAGAATGTGTGTGTGTGAGAGAGAGAATTGTGTGTGTGAGAGAGAGAGAATGTGTGTGTGTGAGAGAGAGAATGTGTGTGTGTGAGAGAGAGAATGGTGTGTGTGAGAGAGAGAATATGTGTGTGAGAGAGAATGTGTGTGTGGGAGAGAGAGAATGTGTGTGTGTGTGAGAGAGAGAATGTGTGTGTGTGAGAGAGAGAATGTGTGTGTGTGAGAGAGAGAATGTGTGTGTGTGAGAGAGAGAATGTGTGTGTGTGAGAGAGAGAATGTGTGTGTGTGAGAGAGAATGTATGTGTGTGAGAGAGAATGTGTGTGTGTGTGAGAGACGAGAATGTGTGTGTGTGAGAGAGAGAATGTGTGTGTGTGAGAGAGAGAATGTGTGTGTGTGAGAGAGAGAATGTGTGAGTGTGAGAGAGAATATGTGTCTGAGAGAGAGAGAATGTGTGTGTGTGATGAGAGAATGGGTGTGTGTGAGAGAGAGAATGTGTGTGTGTGAGAGAGAATGTGTGTGTGTGAGAGAATGTGTGTGTGTGAGAGAGTGAATGTGAGTGTGTGTGAGTGAGATGAATGTGTGTGTGTGAGAGAGAGAATGTGTGTGTGTGAGAGAGAGAATGTGTGTGTGTGAGAGAGAGATGTGTGTGTGTGAGAGAGAATGTGTGTGTGGTGTGAGAGAGAGAATGTGTGTGTGTGAGAGAGAATGTGTGTGTGTGAGGAGAGATGTGTGGTGTGTGATAGAGAGAATGTGTGTGTGTGAGAGAGAGATATGTGTGTGAGAGAGAGAGAATGTTGTGTGTGGTGTGAGAGATGTGTGTGTGTGAGAGAGAGAATGTGTGTGGTGTGAGAGAATGTGTGTGTGTGAGAGAGAGAATGTTGTGTGTGTGGAGGAGATGGGTGTGTGTGTGAGGAGAGAATGTTGTGTGTGTGAGAGAGAGAATGTGTGTGTGTGAGGATGTGTTTGTGGAGAGGAATGTTGTGTGTGTGAGAGAGAGAATGTGTGTGGTGTGAGAGAGAGATGTGTGTGTGTGAGAGGAGAATGTGTGTGTGTGAGAAGATGTGTGTGTGTGAGAGAGAGAATGTGTGTGTGTGAGGGTGATTGTGTGTGTGTGTGAGAGAGAGAATGTGTGTGTGTGAGAGAGAGAATGTGTGTGTGTGTGAGAG
>NW_028226824.1:7500-12500 GCF_052327205.1 Somniosus microcephalus
CCAAGAGCCTGTGAGAAAAAGAGAAAGATAAACCTTTAAGAGCAGCTATATCAAAGATGAACCCCTGAAAAACTCCCAATTTTGGACCTAAAAGTGGGCTAAGGTGCAACACGACACAAAAAAGAGAAAAAAAAAAAGTTATCTATCTGAGACAAAAAACAAACGACCACAATGAGCAGGGAAATGATATATCCTGAGCAATGCACAAAAAATAAAGCAAAGGAAAAATACAAGTACACAACACTAAAAAATAACCCAGAAATCCTCTACGTGGACTATACCACACACAAAGGGACTAAGCTGAAGAACAACCTCATATTCTACACCGAATACGTCACCTCCTGGAAGGAGACTTTACAAAAACACTACACATACGTCTCCAGTGAAGGTATTGGCAGTGGAGGCAGACTGAAAATATGTAAAGATGGAAACCTAGATAAAGATGACCCCCTGCTAACCATAAGCTACTACAACAAAAATAGAAAGATCATGATACAGGGGAATGTGGAAAATCTGGACACCTTCGAAAAGGAATTCCCCCAGTTGAAAACTAAGACAGACACAAAGAGGACCAATGGACAGGAAGCAAAAGAGAGTCGAACAGAGGATGAGGAGAGCCAAGTGGAGGAAGAAGAAGAGAGACCAGCAGAGGAAAACACCTCCCTGTACATCTCCACCCCCCCCACACCTCTCAACGAAAACAAAATGATAAAAGAGAATCTGGCCAAACTAGAACTTGATTTCAACGAATACAGAGAAACACTGGCCAAGAATTTGAAGGAGGAACTCAAACAGCTAAAAACGGAACACGAGTCCACCATCCACAAGCTGAGAAAGACCACAGAGGAGCAAAGAAATGAGATCAAAGAACTCCGTACTCAACTAAACAAAATGAAGGAGACCGTAGAAAGGCTCAGCAGGCAACACAAACCTCTTAAGGTCCAAAAACCTGAGGACACAAAAACAACACACACAAGGACACAGAACCCGCCGGATGCCACCCCACACGAAGACACACCGAAAGCCACAAACCCTGCTCCAACCAGCCCTCAGTCGAGTCATGCCCAGACTACTGATACCCAGTCCTCACACACAGGAACACAAAAACCGACAGATACCCCCCCAAACGAGGACACACCGAAAGCCCCAAACCCCGCTCCTGCCACACAACATATCCCAGAAACCCAGCCAACAACCAGCCACCAGACGAGTCCTACCCAGACTACTGTTACCCAGTCTGAAAAACCAGCCCCTCAGGCGGTCCTGCTGACCGACTCCAACGGAAAGTTTCTGGACCCCCAGAGGCTGTTCCCAGACCATCAAGTCCTGAAAAAATGGTGCAGCAACACAGGCCAAGCAATGAAGATCCTGAACAAAGAATCCCTTGGAAGCCCCAAATGGATTGTGATCCACACAGGCACGAACGACCTACGCACCCTACAGGAAGGCACGGCTTGGGCGGTGAGCAGGATGGCAGAAAAGGCCAGCAGGGAATTCCCCGAGGCGCGGATCGTGATCTCCACACTACTGCCCAGAAAGGACACCCCAGCCTATATAATCCACAACACCAACAGGGAGATCGACACGAGATGTTCTGTCCTCCCCAACGTCTCCCTGGCCCATCATCCAAACATCAACACAAGGGACCTCTATGACGAAATACATCTACTCAAACAGCGGATGTGGGTCTTCGCAAGAAACCTCATAAACACTGCCAAAAGACGCAGCCCTCCCACCCCCCCTACCATTGGGAGCCCAAACAGGACCACCAATGTCCCCCACCCCCCTTTACAAAACCGACAACAGAACCGTGCTTTTATACCTGACCCAAGACCCCCCTCTAGACCACAGACTGTAGACCAAGAACTGAGAAAGATCATGACGATGCTGAACAGCCTGATAGAAAGCCGGAGAAATTATTAATATTGTTATTTATCATTATCATTATTGTTATCTTATCAGTATTATTACTATTATTAGATAGATATATGTGCATGCCTCATGAAATTTATACTAAATCATCACTTAGCATTATAGAAAATAGTGTTTCCACACTCATCCCACAAAATAGGTCCATTTTATTTCGTTTTATTGAACTATATAAATGCGTTCTTTCCACATAAGCTGCTGGAATATCCAGGGCCTCCACTCCTCAACTTTTGGGATGAAGAGTACAGACCCTGAATTCCTAAAAGCTATAAAAGACATTGATATAATTGTGTTAACAGAAACATGGTGCCAAAAGGACATGCCGACCCACTGTCCTCCAATGTACCATGAAATCATTGTGCCCTCAGTAAAGAACACTAAAACACGCAAGGGCAGAACCTCCGGGGGAATATTGGTGTGGTATAAGGGAGAACTGGACAAACACATCTCACCGGTAAAACAGGGGAAATCACACGTATGGCTAAAACTAGATAAAAATATAGGAATAGCAAAAAAAGATGTTTACTTATGTGCGATCTACATACCTCCAATAGATTCGCCATATTTCGAAGAGGAGTTATTTGATACTCTCCACATGGAAATCAGCCATTTCCAGGCCCAAGGAAAGGTGATAATATGTGGGGACCTAAATGCAAGGACCGGTTGTGAACCTGACTTCATAGACCCACAGGGAAACAACCATGTGTTTGGCCAGACCCCTTTAGATGTCACACCAGCCATCGCAAATCGGAACAACCTTGATCGTGAAATAAATAAAAGCGGTAGGGAGGTAGTGCAACTCTGCCGAGCCTTAGGCCTGTACATAGTTAATGGTAGGTTCAGAGGGGACTCCCTAGGGAGACTCACATACTCCTCAACTCTTGGGTCTAGTGTGGTGGACTATACAATCACTGACCTGGACCCCTGCGATATCAACGCATTCACTGTCAGGCAGCAATCCCCCCTCTCAGACCATAACCAAATAAATGTGTACCTTAAACTTTCTGCCCAAACTACAGACACAAAAAAGGAACACAGTAAGCTACATAAAATAAACCAGACATACAGATGGGCCCCAGACAGTGGAGATAAATTCATCACAGCACTAAATTCACCTGATCTCACAAGTAAAATTTCAAAATTTAAAGAAAATCTATATGAGATCACCAGAGATGGTGTAAACACGGCCATAGAGGATATAAACATGATCTTCCATGAGGCAGCTGTAAAAGCCGACCTCGTGAAACAGAAGAGGAAGCATCAAAAAAGACAAAATAAAAATATGAAATGGTTTGACCACGATTGCAAAAATGCCAGAAAAGACCTGAGAAAAATATCAAACCAAAAGCATCGGCAACCAAACAATCCGGACCTACGTACTAGATACAATGAAACCCTCAAAAGATATAAACACACCATTAGGAACAAAACACAAAACTATACCCACAAAATACTCAAAGAAATTGAAAACTCCACCAATCCAAAACAATTCTGGGAAATGTGGAATAACCTGAGTACAACACAATTGCAAGCATTACCAATCCAAGATGGCGACATCTGGAGAACACATTTTGAAAACCTCTACAAAGACATCCCAAAAAACAAAACAAACCCAAGTCAACATCAGGTCACAGAAAAACTCCACACATTAGAAGCAACAATTAAAGACAACCAAAACCCTCTAGACTCCCCAATCACATGGAAAGAACTGGCCACAAAAACAAAATCTCTCCACCTAAAGAAAGCCTGTGGCCCAGACAACATCAAAAATGAAATGCTAAAGTTCAGTAATATGGAGATGCAGGGTGCGATACTCAAACTATTCAACATCATATTACGCTCAGGCTGTTTTCCCGATATCTGGTGCCAAGGACTAATCTCCCCCATATATAAAAGTGGAAACAAATCAGACCCAAATAACTACCGCGGCATCTGTGTCAACAGTTGTCTAGGGAAGTTATTCTGCAGTATTCTAAATAGTAGATTACTTGATTTTCTTAACAAACATAATATCCTCAGAAAAAACCAAATAGGCTTTCTTCCAAAACACCGCACCGCCGACCATATCTATACCCTTCACACCCTCATCGAAAAACATAAACACCAAACAAAAAATGGGAAAATATTCGCCTGTTTCATCGACTTCAAGAAAGCCTTTGACTCTATATGGCACGAAGGGCTCTATTATAAACTTCTTCAGTGTGGAATAGGGGGCAAAGTCTATGACCTTATTAAATCAATGTATCTGAAAAACAAATGCGGGGTCAAAATTGGAGACAAACGCACCGATTTCTTCACCCAGAGAAGAGGCGTCCGGCAGGGCTGCAATTTGAGCCCGACCCTGTTCAACATATACATAAATGAATTAGCAGACATGCTGGAGCAAAGCGAGTCACCAGGTCTCCGTCTCCTGGATGGAGAAGTGAAGTCCCTGTTCTATGCGGACGACCTGGTTCTGCTGTCTCCCACAGAACAGGGATTACAGCAACAACTAGACCTACTCGACAAATACTGCCAAAATTGGGCTCTAACAGTAAATCTAAAGAAAACCAACATCATGATTTTTCAGAAAAGACCCAGATGTCAGGAAAACAAATACCAGTTTACCCTCAGTGATACCACTATAGGACACACTATGAGCTACACCTACCTTGGTCTAACTATTACAGCATCAGGGAGCTTCATCATAGCAGTGAATGCACTAAAAGAAAAAGCCCGAAGAGCCCTATATGCAATAAAAAGAAAATTCTACAACATCCAAATCCCAATCAAAATCTGGCTCAAAATTTTTGACAGCATAATCCTGCCCATTGCACTGTACGGTAATGAAGTATGGGGCCCGCTAAATCACCAAAGCTACACTAAATGGGAAAAACACACAATAGAAGCCCTACATGCAGAATTCTGCCGAAGCATCCTTCGCACCCAAAGAAAAATGCCAACAAATGCATGCAGAGCCGAACTAGGCAGATACCCACTGATAATAAACATCCAAAAACGAGCACTAAACTTCCTAAATCACCTCAAATCTAGCTCCCCAGACACCCTTCATTTCAAAGCCTTTCAGACCC
>NW_028226825.1:0-24702 GCF_052327205.1 Somniosus microcephalus
GGGGGGGAGGGCAGAGACGGGGGGGGAGGGCAGAGACGGGGGGGGGGAGGGCAGAGACGGGGGGGGGGAGGGCAGAGACGGGGGGGGGAGGGCAGAGACGGGGGGGGGAGGGCAGAGACGGGGGGGGGGAGGGCAGAGACGGGGGGGGAGGGCAGAGACGGGGGGGGGAGGGCAGAGACGGGGGGGAGGGCAGAGACGGGGGGGAGGGCAGAGACGGGGGGGGAGGGCAGAGACGGGGGAGGGGGAGGGCAGAGACGGGGGGGGGAGGGCAGAGACGGGGGGGAGGGCAGAGACGGGGGGGAGGGCAGAGACGGGGGGGGAGGGCAGAGACGGGGGGGGAGGGCAGAGACGGGGGGGGGAGGGCAGAGACGGGGGGGGGAGGGCAGAGACGGGGGGGGAGGGCAGAGACGGGGGGGGGAGGGCAGAGACGGGGGGGGAGGGCAGAGACGGGGGGGGAGGGCAGAGACGGGGGGGGGGAGGGCAGAGACGGGGGGGGAGGGCAGAGACGGGGGGGGGGAGGGCAGAGACGGGGGGGGAGGGCAGAGACGGGGGGGGGAGGGCAGAGACGGGGGGGAGGGCAGAGACGGGGGGGAGGGCAGAGACGGGGGGGGAGGGCAGAGACGGGGGGGGGGAGGGCAGAGACGGGGGGGGGAGGGCAGAGACGGGGGGGGGAGGGCAGAGACGGGGGGGGGGAGGGCAGAGACGGGGGGGGGGGAGGGCAGAGACGGGGGGGGGGAGGGCAGAGACGGGGGGGGGAGGGCAGAGACGGGGGGGGGGAGGGCAGAGACGGGGGGGGGAGGGCAGAGACGGGGGGGGGAGGGCAGAGACGGGGGGGGGAGGGCAGAGACGGGGGGGGAGGGCAGAGACGGGGGGGGGGGAGGGCAGAGACGGGCAGAGACGGGGGGGGGAGGGCAGAGACGGGGGGGGGGAGGGCAGAGACGGGGGGGGGAGGGCAGAGACGGGGGGGGGAGGGCAGAGACGGGGGGGGGGAGGGCAGAGACGGGGGGGGGGGAGGGCAGAGACGGGGGGGGGAGGGCAGAGACGGGGGGGGGAGGCAGAGACGGGGGGGGGAGGGCAGAGACGGGGGGGGGAGGGCAGAGACGGGGGGGGAGGGCAGAGACGGGGGGGGGGAGGGCAGAGACGGGGGGGGGGAGGGCAGAGACGGGGGGGGGGAGGGCAGAGACGGGGGGGGGGAGGGCAGAGACGGGGGGGGGGAGGGCAGAGACGGGGGGGGGAGGGCAGAGACGGGGGGGGGGAGGGCAGAGACGGGGGGGGAGGGCAGAGACGGGGGGGGGGAGGGCAGAGACGGGGGGGGGGAGGGCAGAGACGGGGGGGGGGAGGGCAGAGACGGGGGGGGGAGGGCAGAGACGGGGGGGGGGAGGGCAGAGACGGGGGGGGGAGAGACGGGGGAGGGCAGAGACGGGGGGGGCGGAGGGCAGAGACGGGGGGGGGAGGGCAGAGACGGGGTGGGGGAGGGCAGAGACGGGGGGGGGAGGGCAGAGACGGGGGGGGGGAGGGCAGAGACGGGGGGGGGGAGGGCAGAGACGGGGGGGGGGAGGGCAGAGACGGGGGGGGGGAGGGCAGAGACGGGGGGGGGAGGGCAGAGACGGGGGGGGGGAGGGCAGAGACGGGGGGGGAGGGCAGAGACGGGGGGGGAGGGCAGAGACGGGGGGGGGGAGGGCAGAGACGGGGGGGGGAGGGCAGAGACGGGGGGGGAGGGCAGAGACGGGGGGGGAGGGCAGAGACGGGGGGGAGGGCAGAGACGGGGGGGGAGGGCAGAGACGGGGGGGGAGGGCAGAGACGGGGGGGGAGGGCAGAGACGGGGGGGGGAGGGCAGAGACGGGGGGGGAGGGCAGAGACGGGGGGGGAGGGCAGAGACGGGGGGGAGGCAGAGACGGGGGGGAGGGCAGAGACGGGGGGGGAGGGCAGAGACGGGGGGGGAGGGCAGAGACGGGGGGGGAGGGCAGAGACGGGGTGGGGGAGGGGCAGAGACGGGGGGGAGGGCAGAGACGGGGGGGGAGGGCAGAGACGGGGGGGGAGGGCAGAGACGGGGGGGGAGGGCAGAGACGGGGGGGGAGGGCAGAGACGGGGGGGAGGGCAGAGACGGGGGGGAGGGCAGAGACGGGGGGGGAGGGCAGAGACGGGGGGGGAGGGCAGAGACGGGGGGGGGAGGGCAGAGACGGGGGGGGGGAGGGCAGAGACGGGGGGGGGAGGGCAGAGACGGGGGGGGAGGGCAGAGACGGGGGGGGGAGGGCAGAGACGGGGGGGGGAGGGCAGAGACGGGGGGGGGAGGGCAGAGACGGGGGGGGGAGGGCAGAGACGGGGGGGGGAGGGCAGAGACGGGGGGGGAGGGCAGAGACGGGGGGGGAGGGCAGAGACGGGGGGGGGAGGGCAGAGACGGGGGGGGAGGGCAGAGACGGGGGGGGGAGGGCAGAGACGGGGGGGGAGGGCAGAGACGGGGGGGGGAGGCAGAGACGGGGGGGGGAGGGCAGAGACGGGGGGGGGAGGGCAGAGACGGGGGGGGAGGGCAGAGACGGGGGGGGAGGGCAGAGACGGGGGGGGAGGGCAGAGACGGGGGGGGGAGGGCAGAGACGGGGGGGGAGGGCAGAGACGGGGGGGGAGGGCAGAGACGGGGGGGGAGGGCAGAGACGGGGGGGGAGGGCAGAGACGGGGGGGGGAGGGCAGAGACGGGGGGGGGAGGGCAGAGACGGGGGGGGGAGGGCAGAGACGGGGGGGGGAGGGCAGAGACGGGGGGGGGAGGGCAGAGACGGGGGGGGAGGGCAGAGACGGGGGGGGGAGGGCAGAGACGGGGGGGGAGGGCAGAGACGGGGGGGGGAGGGCAGAGACGGGGGGGGGGAGGGCAGAGACGGGGGGGGGAGGGCAGAGACGGGGGGGGAGGCAGAGACGGGGGGGGGAGGGCAGAGACGGGGGGGGGGAGGGCAGAGACGGGGGGGGGAGGGCAGAGACGGGGGGGGAGGGCAGAGACGGGGGGGGGGAGGGCAGACGGGGGGGAGGGCAGAGACGGGGGGGGAGGGCAGAGACGGGGGGGAGGGCAGAGACGGGGGGGAGGGCAGAGACGGGGGGGGGGGGGAGGGCAGAGACGGGGGGGGGGAGGGCAGAGACGGGGGGGGGGAGGGCAGAGACGGGGGGGGGAGGGCAGAGACGGGGGGGGGGAGGGCAGAGACGGGGGGGGGGAGGGCAGAGACGGGGGGGGGGAGGGCAGAGACGGGGGGGGGGAGGGCAGAGACGGGGGGGGGGAGGGCAGAGACGGGGGGGGGGGGAGGGCAGAGACGGGGGGGGGGGGGAGGGCAGAGACGGGGGGGGGAGGGCAGAGACGGGGGGGGGGGAGGGCAGAGACGGGGGGGGGGAGGCAGAGACGGGGGGGGGGGAGGGCAGAGACGGGGGGGGGAGGGCAGAGACGGGGGGGGGGGAGGGCAGAGACGGGGGGGGGGGAGGGCAGAGACGGGGGGGGGGGAGGGCAGAGACGGGGGGGGGGGAGGGCAGAGACGGGGGGGGGAGGGCAGAGACGGGGGGGGGAGGGCAGAGACGGGGGGGGGAGGGCAGAGACGGGGGGGGAGGGCAGAGACGGGGGGGGAGGGCAGAGACGGGGGGGGAGGGCAGAGACGGGGGGGGGGGAGGGCAGAGACGGGGGGGGAGGGCAGAGACGGGGGGGGGGGAGGGCAGAGACGGGGGGGGGAGGGCAGAGACGGGGGGGGGAGGCAGAGACGGGGGGGGGAGGGCAGAGACGGGGGGGGGAGGGCAGAGACGGGGGGGGGGAGGGCAGAGACGGGGGGGGAGGGCAGAGACGGGGGGGGGAGGGCAGAGACGGGGGGGGGGCAGAGACGGGGGGGGCAGAGACGGGGGGGGGCAGAGACGGGGGGGGGGCAGAGACGGGGGGGGGCAGAGACGGGGGGGGGCACAGACGGGGGGGGGCAGAGACGGGGGGGGGGCAGAGACGGGGGGGGGGGCAGAGACGGGGGGGGGGGGGAGGGCAGAGACGGGGGGGGGGGGGGGGAGGGCAGAGACGGGGGGGGGGGGGGAGGGCAGAGACGGGGGGGGGGGGGGAGGGCAGAGACGGGGGGGGGGGGAGGGCAGAGACGGGGGGGGGGGAGGGCAGAGACGGGGGGGGGGGAGGGCAGAGACGGGGGGGGGGGGAGGGCAGAGACGGGGGGGGGGGAGGGCAGAGACGGGGGGGGGGGGGGGGAGGGCAGAGACGGGGGGGGGGGGGGAGGGCAGAGACGGGGGGGGGGGGGAGGGCAGAGACGGGGGGGGAGGGCAGAGACGGGGGGGGGAGGGCAGAGACGGGGGGGGGAGGGCAGAGACGGGGGGGGGAGGGCAGAGACGGGGGGGGAGGGCAGAGACGGGGGGGGGAGGGCAGAGACGGGGGGGAGGGCAGAGACGGGGGGGGGGAGGGCAGAGACGGGGGGGGGAGGGCAGAGACGGGGGGGGGGGAGGACAGAGACGGGGGGGGAGGGCAGAGACGGGGGGGGAGGGCAGAGACGGGGGGGGAGGGCAGAGACGGGGGGGGGGAGGGCAGAGACGGGGGGGGGGAGGGCAGAGACGGGGGGGGAGGGCAGAGACGGGGGGGGAGGGCAGAGACGGGGGGGGAGGGCAGAGACGGGGGGGGAGGGCAGAGACGGGGGGGGAGGGCAGAGACGGGGGGGGAGGGCAGAGACGGGGGGGGAGGGCAGAGACGGGGGGGGAGGGCAGAGACGGGGGGGGAGGGCAGAGACGGGGGGGGAGGGCAGAGACGGGGGGGGAGGGCAGAGACGGGGGGGGAGGGCAGAGACGGGGGGGGAGGGCAGAGACGGGGGGGGAGGGCAGAGACGGGGGGGGAGGGCAGAGACGGGGGGGGAGGGCAGAGACGGGGGGGGAGGGCAGAGACGGGGGGGGAGGGCAGAGACGGGGGGGAGGGCAGAGACGGGGGGGGGAGGGCAGAGACGGGGGGGGAGGGCAGAGACGGGGGGGGAGGGCAGAGACGGGGGGGAGGGCAGAGACGGGGGGGGGAGGGCAGAGACGGGGGGGGAGGGCAGAGACGGGGGGGGGGAGGGCAGAGACGGGGGGGGGGAGGGCAGAGACGGGGGGGGGGAGGGCAGAGACGGGGGGGGAGGGCAGAGACGGGGGGGGGAGGGCAGAGACGGGGGGGGGGAGGGCAGAGACGGGGGGGGGAGGGCAGAGACGGGGGGGGGAGGGCAGAGACGGGGGGGGGGAGGGCAGAGACGGGGGGGGAGGGCAGAGACGGGGGGGGAGGGCAGAGACGGGGGGGGGGAGGGCAGAGACGGGGGGGGAGGGCAGAGACGGGGGGGGGAGGGCAGAGACGGGGGGGGAGGGCAGAGACGGGGGGGGAGGGCAGAGACGGGGGGGAGGGCAGAGACGGGGGGGGAGGGCAGAGACGGGGGGGGGGAGGGCAGAGACGGGGGGGGGAGGGCAGAGACGGGGGGGGGGCAGAGACGGGGGGGGAGGGCAGAGACGGGGGGGGAGGGCAGAGACGGGGGGGGGAGGGCAGAGACGGGGGGGGAGGGCAGAGACGGGGGGGGGAGGGCAGAGACGGGGGGGGAGGGCAGAGACGGGGGGGGGAGGGCAGAGACGGGGGGGGAGGGCAGAGACGGGGGGGGGAGGGCAGAGACGGGGGGGGGGGAGGGCAGAGACGGGGGGGGGAGGGCAGAGACGGGGGGGGGAGGGCAGAGACGGGGGGGGGAGGGCAGAGACGGGGGGGGGGGGAGGGCAGAGACGGGGGGGGAGGGCAGAGACGGGGGGGGAGGGCAGAGACGGGGGGGGGGAGGGCAGAGACGGGGGGGAGGCAGAGACGGGGGGGGAGGGCAGAGACGGGGGGGAGGGCAGAGACGGGGGGAGGGCAGAGACGGGGGGGAGGGCAGAGACGGGGGGGGGGGGGAGGGCAGAGACGGGGGGGGGGAGGGCAGAGACGGGGGGGGGGAGGGCAGAGACGGGGGGGGGGGAGGGCAGAGACGGGGGGGGGAGGGCAGAGACGGGGGGGGGGAGGGCAGAGACGGGGGGGGGGGGAGGGCAGAGACGGGGGGGGGGGGAGGGCAGAGACGGGGGGGGGGAGGGCAGAGACGGGGGGGGGGGAGGGCAGAGACGGGGGGGGGGAGGGCAGAGACGGGGGGGGGGGAGGGCAGAGACGGGGGGGGGGAGGGCAGAGACGGGGGGGGGGGAGGGCAGAGACGGGGGGGGGGGAGGGCAGAGACGGGGGGGGGGGGAGGGCAGAGACTGGGGGGGGGAGGCAGAGACGGGGGGGGGAGGGCAGAGACGGGGGGGGGAGGGCAGAGACGGGGGGGGGGGAGGCAGAGACGGGGGGGAGGGCAGAGACGGGGGGGGGGGAGGGCAGAGACGGGGGGGGAGGGCAGAGACGGGGGGGGAGGGCAGAGACGGGGGGGGGAGGGCAGAGACGGGGGGGGGAGGGCAGAGACGGGGGGGGGAGGGCAGAGACGGGGGGGGGAGGGCAGAGACGGGGGGGGGGGCAGAGACGGGGGGGGGCAGAGACGGGGGGGGGGCAGAGACGGGGGGGGGGGCAGAGACGGGGGGGGGGGCAGAGACGGGGGGGGGCAGAGACGGGGGGGGGCAGAGACGGGGGGGGGGCAGAGACGGGGGGGGGGCAGAGACGGGGGGGGGGCAGAGACGGGGGGGGGGGGCAGAGACGGGGGGGGGGGGGAGGGCAGAGACGGGGGGGGGGGGGGGAGGGCAGAGACGGGGGGGGGGGGGGGAGGGCAGAGACGGGGGGGGGGGGGGGGAGGGCAGAGACGGGGGGGGGGGGAGGGCAGAGACGGGGGGGGGGGGAGGGCAGAGACGGGGGGGGGGGGAGGGCAGAGACGGGGGGGGGGGGAGGGCAGAGACGGGGGGGGGGGGGGGGGAGGGCAGAGACGGGGGGGGGGGGGGAGGGCAGAGACGGGGGGGGGGGAGGGCAGAGACGGGGGGGGGAGGGCAGAGACGGGGGGGGAGGGCAGAGACGGGGGGGGAGGGCAGAGACGGGGGGGGAGGGCAGAGACGGGGGGGAGGGCAGAGACGGGGGGGGGAGGGCAGAGACGGGGGGGGGAGGGCAGAGACGGGGGGGGAGGGCAGAGACGGGGGGGGAGGGCAGAGACGGGGGGGGAGGGCAGAGACGGGGGGGGAGGGCAGAGACGGGGGGGGAGGGCAGAGACGGGGGGGGGAGGGCAGAGACGGGGGGGGGAGGGCAGAGACGGGGGGGGGGGAGGACAGAGACGGGGGGGGAGGGCAGAGACGGGGGGGGGGGAGGGCAGAGACGGGGGGGGAGGGCAGAGACGGGGGGGAGGGCAGAGACGGGGGGGAGGGCAGAGACGGGGGGGGGGAGGGCAGAGACGGGGGGGGGGGAGGGCAGAGACGGGGGGGGGGAGGGCAGAGACGGGGGGGGAGGGCAGAGACGGGGGGGGAGGGCAGAGACGGGGGGGGAGGGCAGAGACGGGGGGGGGGGGAGGGCAGAGACGGGGGGGGAGGGCAGAGACGGGGGGGGGAGGGCAGAGACGGGGGGGGGGAGGGCAGAGACGGGGGGGGGGAGGGCAGAGACGGGGGGGGGGGAGGGCAGAGACGGGGGGGGGGGGAGGGCAGAGACGGGGGGGGGGGAGGGCAGAGACGGGGGGGGGGGGAGGGCAGAGACGGGGGGGGGAGGGCAGAGACGGGGGGGGGAGGGCAGAGACGGGGGGGGGGGGAGGACAGAGACGGGGGGGGGGGGAGGACAGAGACGGGGGGGGGAGGGAGGACAGAGACGGGGGGGGGAGGGAGGACAGAGACGGGGGGGGGAGGGCAGAGACGGGGGGGGGGGGGGGGGTGGGAGAGTGAGATGGGAGGCGGCAGACGGAGGAGTACGGAGACCGGGAGGGGAAGGCCGGGAGGGGGCGAGGGTGGCCAGGGAGGGGGAGAGGGAGGGGGCGAGGGTGGGGCCAGGGAGGGGGCGAGGGCGGGGGCCAGGGAGGGAGCGGGCGAGGGCAGGGAGCGGGCGAGGGCCAGGGAGGGGGGGGGGGGGGGCCAGGGAGGGGCGAGGGGGAGGGCCAGGTAGGGGGCGAGGGGGGGGGGGCCAGGGAGGGGAAGAGGGGAGAATGTTTGCTCGTTTGCCATTTATGTAAGGCCTACTCTCCTGTAGATAAAGCTACAGCTTAGGTTCAATAATTATACTGTGTTCCTCTTAACTCTTCATTTGCTCGTAACCTGTGTGTTCATGCTTTTCTCTTTTTAACTAGGTCCAAGTGCTCAATGAAGCCACTTCACCTGGTGAAGAAGCAGCCTCCCAAATTTGGTCTTTTAAGAATTAAAACGAATGACACAGGCGCATCCATCGGTCAGTGCTCCTAATATGGTGGCGTGAGGTTAGGTAAGGTTGAAGGTGAGCTTTGAGAACCAGTTTCAGACACGGTCAATCTGTCTCGTACTGTTCTAGGTACAGCTGCTTCTGGGATGTTAATGAGAGCTACACAGACTATAATAAAGCTCTCGGTAATCTAAAGACAATAATGGACTGAAAGTGACAACACATCAGACCAGAGCTTTGATTTCCCCAATGGTTCAGTTGCTAAGCCAGTGAATAGTTGTTTCGTACAGGGCTGAAGGTCCCTAGTGTGATCCAGGGTCTGTACTGAGTTTGCTGATCTTCACCAGGAGCCAGTGGAGGCTGTGGTAATTGGGCTGGGGGTGAGGGGTTATCCAGTGGCCTGTGCTCAAAAGTGTTGAGGATATCAGGTGAGATCCCCACCCCATAGCTTGACTAGATCCACTTGAATGAGGTACCAGAGGACACCTGTGGAACCAGAGCCCCAGCAGGACATCAACAGCTTCAGAAGGGGATTGGAAGAGGGAATAAAACTGAGTAAAGGACTTGGGCCTAGAAATTCAGTATAGCCACGTTTGGGGCGCTACAGCCGGGCGGCCGCTAAAGTTTGCGCCCGGCACAACTTCGCACCACCTTCGCCGATATTCAGTGGCATCGCCCCAAGAGGTTGCTGCTGCGCTAAAACAGGCGATGCACGACTATCATTAGGCGCTAAGCCGGCGGCCCGGGGCGAAACCCCCGAGGGCGGGCGCAGCGCAGCGAGTTGCTGAATGACGGCAGACACTCTGGCGCCGGTGAGCTCTTAAAGGGGGAGGGTGGATTTGTTTTCTTTGAAAGGCCGAGACTGGTGTATGTGTGTTTTTTTGAAAGGCCGAGACTGCTCGATTTGTGTTTTTGGGTGTGGGCTTCTCTCCATTAGTTTGTTATGTGGGAAGGGCACAGAGGTATCAAAGTAATAAATGTTCTTAAATCGCACTGTCCATGCTTTCTTTTGGAAGTCCTGGTTGCCCTGCTCGGCTGAGGGCTTGTGGAGCGGCTACATTCATCTTGTGCCATTGGCACAAGCCATTCCCTGAGAGGGGGCCTAGAACCGACGTTCAATAAGCCGCCGACGGGCGGCCTTTGCACTTTCTGCCTCCCTCCTGTGCTGCTCCTCCTCCTCCGGTGGTCCTCCAATGTCAGGTGGCAGTGGCTGAGTCCTGCGGATAGCCAGGTTGTGCAGCATGCAGCACACGACCACGAAATGGGAGACTCGCTCAGGCGACTACTGTAGGGCTCCTCCGGAACGATCCAGACAGCGGAACCGTTGCTTCAGGACGCCGATTGTTTGCTCAATGAGGTTCCTGGTTGCTTGATGGCTGTTGTGGTAAACCACTGTTATTGTTTACACTGTTGTTATCACTACACAAGGTTACCTCTTGCCTCGCACGCTGTTATACCTAGGCATACCTCAGCTGACTCCGCCCATGGCTCCGCCTGCTTGCCCAGGTATAAAGGTGATTGTTTGGCTAGTATTCTTCCTTGCTGGAACCGATCACCCATGAGGGTGGGCTCTGTTATTTAGCCAATAAAAACCTATAGTTACTATCTTAACTCGTCGCTTTTCATGGAATGAATTGATAGGTATATCAGCTGTCATTGTATCCCTCTTCAGCAGGGGTGCTGGGCGCACGGAGCGGGGTCATCAGCCAGGTGCACAAAGGATAGCCTTTGTCCCCGAGAAGCCATCCTCGTGGGTGAGGCTGGGCCTGGAACATGTCTGCCACAGAAGTCTGGCGCAGGATGAAGGCATCGTGGCTGCTGCCTGGAAAGCGGGCATTGACAGCTAGGATGAGCTGCCTGTGGTCACACACCAGCTGAACTTTGAGCGAATGGTAGCCCTTCCGGTTGCGGTAATCCTCGGCATGCTCTAGAGGTGCCCGCAAAACCACATGCGTGCAGTCAATGGCGCCCTGCACCATGGGGAAGCCCGCTAATGCTGCAAAGCCCATTGCACGCTGTTGTTGCTTGACAAGGGCCATGGAGAAGGAGATGAACTGACGTCTCCTTCTGAAAAGGGCATTGGTCACCTGGCGGATGCAGCAATGTACGGCAAACTGGGAGATGTTGGAAATGTCCCCAGCAGCGGATTGGAAGGAGCCGGTGGCATAGAAGTTGAGAGACACCGTCACCTTCACTGCCACCGACAGAGACGTCCTGCTCCTCAGCTGTGGCTGCAGATCTCCGCGAAGCAGGTGGCAGATCTCAGTGACCACCGCCCTTCGGAATCGCAGCCTCTGAACACACTGCTCGTCAGACATGTTCAGATATGAGAACTGCTGGTGGTATACCCTGGGTGGGTAAGGCCTCCTTAGCCGACGCCTGTTGCCCCTTCTCCCTCTGGCCATGACTGCCACTCTCTCACGGCGTCTCTGAGCCCTTTGAATGCAATGGAGAAGGCCAATGTTTGCACCCATTGCAGCCCCCATTATATGTTTCCAATCAATGCTATGGCTCTGAAGTTAAAGACAAGTGCAAAGCTGTGGCCTGAAGCCACAAGTACCTGTGCGAGTGTTGAGCCAAACCAGAAAGCTCTCTACCTTTGTCTCTCTGCAAAGATCCGTCTCTCACAAAGAAGGAGTGTTGCAAAATGGCTGCCATTTCTACTGCAGGAGGAGTGCCCTTTAATTTGCGCCCCCCGCGCCCCGCAGCGACTGGGAACCGTTCCCCTCTACCAGTCGCTAGGGGCGCCAGGTGCGCAATAGGCCAGCGCCACTGAATTTCCAGTTTGGGGCGCACAAAGGGCGTTGCATGATGAAATGACGTCAGGATCTGTGCGCGCAGCTGAGCGCGCGCAAAGGCTTTGCGCCGCCGCTAAATCTTTACTGAAGTTGGGGAGAGGCGCAGATCGCACAGCGCCCGGCCGCTAGACGCCTAGCGCCCCACTTCTCCTCCTCCTAAGGCGCTAGCGGCTGGCGCAAACAACTGAATTTCTAGGCCTTGATCTCTCTGAGCAAACCTACAAATAATTCATTCTATCTAAAGTAGAACGGTGCTAGAATTCCTGCATCTGCAAACCTTAACCTTTCTCTAAATATACATTAAGTACGTTCAGTTAATTTACTGATCCCCTAAAGCAGTTTGATATATAATTAATTATAAAAATATAAAGGCTGCTAAACAAAGGCTGAAGGATACGGTCATTAAAAATCCACCAAAGAGAAACATAAAGACAAAATCTGCGGTTCGACCCCTGAACGACCCTTCTTCAAGCATCCGACAATATCGATATCTGCAGTTACAATGGTTAAGAAAAGGCAAGCTGTATCAAAATACAAATATGGCAAGCAGAAAATGTTTTTGGAGGGAGTAAACACTGCCCTTACACCAGATATCTTTATCTGTTGCAAATGCAATTTGTAAACAGACACTTTCAGTCATTAGCGAAACAGAATGGTCTGATTCTCATGCAGTTTTCTGAAATTTCAACTTGTAACTTCAACAGCTGTCAAAAGGATACAGGAATATCATATTAAACAAAAAATTAAATCCCACTGTACCAAAAAACAGGAAATTTGTAATGAATCTCCAAACCTACAAGAAAAGAAAACATGGGTTAACGTTCCAGACTGGAAATATAGTCGACACAGGTAAAAGAGATTGTCTTTATTTAAAGTTCCTCGCTCCTCTCCTCAGTCCAGTCAAAGCACTAACGGGTGTTCTGTCTACTAAAGTCATAAAGTATATTTAAATAATGCTACTTAGTTTAAGGCATTAGTTTGAGGAGAAAGGAGGAAAGCAGAACTGTGTATAGGTACCCTGCCAATGCCACCCTGCTAACGTCATCCAGCACCTGGCCATTGCCCCCCGGCACCCGCCCATCGCCCCCCCGGCACCCGCCCATCGCCCCCCCGGCACCCGCCCATCAGCCATCCAGCACCCGGCCATCGCCACCCGGCCATCGCCGCCCAGCAATCGCCACCCAACAAGGAGTCAGCACCTTTGGGGGAAGAAAAAGGAGCGAGCAGGTAAGGAGAACAAAGGCGTCCTAAACCAATCGTCAACTGAAAATGGTGGCAGAAAACAAACAGGCCAAAGAAGCCTCGTCAGGGACACGATGCAGGTGGTGTGGAATCAGCACCTCATTCTGGCTCACACCTGCTATCTCCAGGAAGCGAGCTCCTGATCTCTGTGACGTTAGGGTTAGGGGCAGCTGCTGAGTGGAGGTGAGGAAACCTGTGTGCCCTTGCATTTACAGTTACATATCAGCATCGAGGGGGATCTGGGAGTAGGGAATGATGCATAGCACAGGGTCAGCAGAAAGAGGGGGGTGAATCATCAAATAACTTAAAGACACCACAGCAATCAATAAAAATCAACTTACTTCAGCATAGTAATTTTAGATCCTCCGAGACACCCTAGTCAACTCCTCTATCACCCCAAACAGCCCTTCCCCTTCGCCTGGCACCTTCCCGTGCAAGCGCAGGAGATGTAACACCTGCCCCTGTACCTCCCCCCTTCCCACTGTCCAGGGCCCCAAACACCCCTTCCAGGTGAAACAATGATTTACTTGTACTTCTCGCAATCTAGTATACTGTATTCGCTGCTCACGATGCGGTCTCCTCTACATTGGGGAGACCAAACGCAGATTGGGTGACCGCTTTGCGGAACACCTCCGTTCAGTCCGTAAGGGTGACCCCGAGCTTCCGGTCGCCTGTCATTTTAATTCACCACTCCATTCCCACTCGGACCTCACCGTCCTTGGCCTCTTGCATTGTTCCACGGAAGCTCAACGTAAACTCGAGGAACAGCACCTCATCTTCCGATTAGGCATATCGAGTTCAACAATTTCAGATCATAACCTCGGGCCCTATTACTTTTTTTACTTATAATTTTTTCCACCCCTTTGTTTTGGGTCTTCTTTTTACCCCCCCCTTTCCTTTTGTTTCTCTCTCCCACCTGGCAGCTGTCTCCTATCCTGCCAGTACACTTCACACCTAATCTCAGCTGTCTTTTGTCTCCATCGGCCTATTACCATCTCATCTGGTTTCGAATACCTTTTATTGTCTCTTTTACTTCTTTTGTTCGATCGCAGCCTTGCCTTCGATCTATTTTCTTTTCTTTCTAGTTTTGAAGAAGGGTTTCGACCCGAAACGTCAACTCAATTTCTCTCCACGGATGTTGCCTGACCTGCTGAGTTTTTCCAGCATTTTCTGTTGTTATTTTAGATTCTTATTGCTTGTTATAATCCACAGACCTTCTGCGCAATTCCATTATTTTCTGATATTATCAGAACAAAAGAGAGCAACCACTCTACTCCAGCAGATGATTCTTACCGTACTAAACACATTTACACATAATGGGAATAGCTATTGCTGCACCGGAAAGGTTAGGAACTGAAGCAATAATAAAGGTGATTATATGCTGTCCATGTGTCATAATGCAGTAGGGTAATAAACACTGCACTTACTTGGTAGTGTTTAAATATTAACTCTGGATTGAAGTACAGCTGGAATGGTGTGATTATTTCTAATTGCTGAAAGAAATAAAATAAACACATTTATTAATGTTCATAAATAAACAAAAAAATGAAGGTGCATTTATATAGCGCCTTTCATATCCTCAAACCGTCCTAAAGCGCTTATTGAAGTAGTGTCACTGTTGGGAAACATGGCAGACAATTTGCTCACAGCAAGCTCCCACAAACAGTACAGTAATAAGAATCACCACACTTGTTTTCAGCGCTGAATACCAGTGAAGGCGACGACACCGTGGGGGAGTGCAATCTGGAGCACATCCATGGCACAGTGGGGCAAATGACTGCTCACAGGGGCACAGCAAGGTGTAGAAATGCAGTGGTCATAGGGGATTCAATAGTCAGGGGAGTGGGCAGGCGTTCCTGCAACCTCCGATGTGAGCCCCATGTGATGGGTTGCCTCCCTGGTTCCAGGGTAAAGGACATCACTGAGAGGGTGCAGAACAACGTTCCCGTTAAGCTGTGTGACCAGTCTGGAGATGCCCCACAGGCCGCTCGCCGGCTTTTAAATGGAAAAAAATGTGCATGCACGAAAATTTTGAATGGGCCCGTTAAAGGGACCGCACCCCCCCAAAAAATTAGAGGGAACATTGGTGCAGAACATTCTGAGGGGGGTTGGGGAACAGCCAGAAGTTGTGGTCCATGTGGGAACCAATGACGAAAGAAGGAAAAGGGTTTAAGTCCTGTAGACAGAGTTTCAGGAGGTGGGAGGAAGTTAAAAAGCAGGATCTCAAAGATAGTAATCTCTGGATTACTCCCAGTGCTACGCGCTAGTGATTATAGGAATTGTAGGATAAAACAGGTTAACATGTGGCTGGAGAAATGGTGCAGGAGGGAGGGCTTCAGATTCCTGGGGCATTGGGACCAGTTCCGGGGCAAGAGGGACCTGTTCAAGGTGGACAGTTTGCACCTCAACAGAGCTGGGACCAATGTCCTCACTGGACAGTTAACTAGTACTGTGGGGGAGAGTTTAATCTAATTTGGCTAGGGGATGAGCACCTGGATGAAACATTAGAGAGGAGAAACAAGGTGCACAGAGCCCTGTTCCTGGGACTAGGGACAGGGTCACTGGCAAGGCTTAGAAGCTAAGCAGAGCCAGGCCTGGTTAGTACCTGGAGGGGTGACCATCAGGGAAGACCAGGTGCAGAAGGTCACGGAAGGAGCCCCGAGGAGGGGCGGTTGGTGAGAAGGTCACGGAAGGAGGAGCGGCTGGTGAGCAGGCCCGGGCGTTGGGCTGAAGATTGTCGGACAGGAGGAATGGTGGAAATGGAATGGCGGCGCGCACCGACGCAGCGGCTTTGCTTCTCCCAGTCATGGGAGCTTGCAAGATCACATTTCGTTGTTCATGTACTTGTGCAATGACAATAAAGTTGAATTATTATTATTATTATGACTGGGAGAGGTGACTAGCACGAGAGTAAAGAATAGTTCAGATATAGGACGGATCAGACAGGGGCAAATGCAAAGCAGTCTAAGATGGGTTTGGAGTGCATGCACATAAATGCCTGGAGCGTGGTAAATAAGGTTTGTGAGCTGCAGGCACAAGTCGACACATGGAACCGTGATATAGTGGCATTAACAGAGACCTGGTTCAAAGAAGGGGAGGATTGGGAACTGAATATTCCTGGCTACAAGATATTCAGGAAAGATAGGGAAGGAAAAAAGGAGGGGAGGTGGCAGTATTGATCAAAGAAACTATTATAGTACTGGAGAGGGATGATGTAGTAAAGGGGCCAAAGGCAGAGTCTATTTGGTTAGAATTAAGGAACAAAGAGGAGCTATTACGCTGCTGGGTATATACTATAGGCCACCAAATAATGGGAAGGAGATAGAGGAGCAAATTTGAGAAAGATGCAAAAACTACAGAGTAGTGATAATGGGGGAGTTCAATTATTATCCTAATATAAACTGGGACAGTAACAGTGTAAAGGGCAAAGAGGGGGAGGAATTCCTAAAATGCGTACAAGAGAACTTTCTTGATTAGTGTTTCCAGCCCAATGAGGAAGGAAGCCGTGCTGGATCTAGTTCCGGGGAATGAAGTGGGGCAAGAGGAGCATGTTTCAGTGGGGGAGCATTTGGGGAACAGTGATCATATCATCAGGTTTAGAACAGTTATGCAAAAGGACAAGGTGCAATCAAGCATAAATATACTTAACTGGAGGAGGACTAACTTCAATGAGTTGAAAAGGGATCTGGCCCAAGTGGACTTGAATTAAAAATTGGTAGGCAAAACAGTAATTGAACAATGGGAGGCCTTCAAAGAGGAGATGGTACAGAGTAGGCACATTCCCATAAGGGGCAGAGGAAGGGCATCCAAGGCTAGAGCTCCCTGGATATCTAAAAATAGAGAGGTTTAAATGAGACAGAAAAAGGAGACTTATGACAATTGTAAGGTTAATAATAGTGGAGAACCAAGCTGAATATACAAAGTACAGAGCAGAACTGAAAAAGGGAATAAAAGGGGCAAAGAGAGGGTATGAGAATAAATTACTGGCTAGCAAGTCTTTTATAAACACATTCCCTTAAGGAATAAAAAACCCACGGGAAAAATGGTCGAACCGTGGCTAACAAGAGACGTTAAAGATAGTATTAGGTTAAAGGAAGAGGCTGATAATGTGGCCAAAAAGAGTAAGCCTGAGGATTGGGAGGATTTTAGAATTCAGCAAAGGATGACCAAGAAATTGATAAAGAAAGAGAAAATAGGAGTAAAAACAGATTGTAAAAGCTTCTATAGGTATGTAAAAAGGAAAAGTAAATGTGGGTCCCTTACTGGCAGAAACAGGAGAAATTACAGGAAACTTTCTGGTATCCGGCACTGACGGGACCGAGCTGGTGCCGTCCCATCAAAACTGCCGTAGAAACCAGCGCTAATGTTAAAACATACGGAGCTTTTGAGCTCCGTGTGAATCAACAAACCCTGTTGCTTAGCAACAGCTTCAAAACAGTCAGCCGCAGCTTAAACGCGTCTCTGTAGCTAAGCAACAGCTTCAGCTAGACCTTGCAGAGCCTGACTGGGAAAAAAAAGCAACGAGAAGTAAAAAAAACTTATAGGAAACGGCTCCTGAATTTTGCCGGTAGAGAGAGCTTTCCGGACATTTAACCTCCGGTTAAACGAAAGTTTCCTGTATAATGGGGAATAAGGAAATGGCAGAGACATTAAACAAATACTTTGTGCCTGTCTTGACAGAAGACACAAATAACATTCGGGAAATGGTGGGAACCAAGGGTCTAGTGAGAATGAGGAACTTAAAGAAATTAGTATTGGTAAAGAAATAGTACTGGAGAAATTAATGGGACTAAAAGCCGACAAATCTCCTGGACCTGATGGCCTCCATCCTAGGGTTTTAAAAGAGGTGGCTACAGAGATAGTGGATGCATTGGTTTTGATCTTCCAGAATTCCCTACATTCCAGCACGGTCCCCGTGGATTCGAAGGTAGCAAATGTAACACCGCTATTCAAGAACGGGAGAGAAAGCAGGGAACTACAGGCCAGTTAGTCTGACATCAGTAGTAGGGAAAATGTTAGAATCTACTATTAGGGACGTGGTAACAGGGCACTTAGAAAATCATAATAGGATTGGGCAGAGTAAACACAGATTTATGAAAGGGAAATCCTGTTTGACAAATCTGTTTCTTGAGGTTGTAACTAGTAGGGTAGATAAGGGGAACTAGTGGATGTAGTGTAAAGGAAACTTTGTGTTATCCGGAGGCTAAATGTCCGGCAAGCTCCAGCCACCGGCAAAAATCAGGAGCCGTTTTGTTAGGTTTTTTTTCTTCTCGTGGCTTTTTTTTCCCCAACAGTCAGGCTCTGGAAAGTCTCTCTGAAGCTGTTGCTAAGCGACAGAGACGCTTCCAATGTACGGCCGACTGTTTAGAAGCTGTTGCTAAGCAACAGTGTTTGTTGCCAGATACGGAGAAGCTCCGTATGCTTCAACATTAACGCTGGTTTGTCTGGCAGTGTTGAGGGAACGGCAACAGCTCGGTCCCGTCGGTGCCGGATAGCACAACGTTTCCTGTATTTGGATTTTCAGAAAGCATTCGCTAAGGTGCCACACAAGAGGTTATTACACAAAATTCGGGCTCATGGATTAAGGATGGGTTAACGGAGAGAAAACAGAAAGTAGGAATAAACGGGTCATTTTGTGTTGGCAGGCTGTAACTAGTGGGGTACCGCAAGGATCAGTGCTTGGGCCTCAGCTATTCACAATCTACATCAATGATTTAGATGAGGGGACCGAGTGCAATGTATCTGGGTTTGCTGACGATACAAAACTAGGTGGGAAAGTAATTTGTGAGGCGGATACAAAGGGATATAGACAGGTTAAGTGAGTGGGCAAGATCATGGCAGATGGAATATAATGGAGAAATGTGAAGTTATCCACTTTGGTAGGAAAAATAGAAAAGCAGAATATTTTTAACTGGTGATTGAGAAAGGCTGATTTTCAGAGGGACCTGGGTGTCCTTGTACACGAATCACAGAAAGTTTAACATGAAGGTACAGCAAGCAATTAAGAAAGCAAATGGTATGTTGGCCTTTAATACAAAGAGATTGGAGTATAGAGTAAAGACGTCTTACTGCAATTATATAGGGCCCTGGTGAGACCACACCTGGAGTACTATGTACAGTTTTGGTCTCCTTACCTAAGGAAGGATATACTTGAAAGAAAGACTTGCATTTATATAGCGCCTCTCACGACCACCGGACATCGCAAAGTGCTTTACAGCCAATGAAGTACTTTTGTTGGAGTTTAGTCACTGTTGTAATGTGGGAACTTGCCTTAGAGGGAGTGCAACGAAGGTTCACCAGACTAATTCCTGTTAGAGGGGAAGGGGGAGGAGTTATCCTATGAGGAGAGGCTGAGGAGACTATATTCCTTAGAATTTACATGAATGAGAAGTGATCTCATTGAAACATATAAAATTCTTATTGGGCTTAACAGGTTAGATGCAGGATGTTTCCCCTGGCTGGGGAGTCTAGAACTAGGGGGTCACAGTCTCAGGATAAGGGGTCGGCCATTTAGGACTGAAATGAGGAGAAATTTCTTCACTCAAAGGGTTGTGATTCTTTGGAATTCTCTACCCCAGAGGGCTGTGGATGCTCAGTCGTTGAGTATATTCAAGGCAGAGATCGATAGATTTTTAGATATTACGGGAATCAAGCGATATGGGAATAGTGCAGGAAGGTGCAGTTGAGGTAGAAGATCAGCCATAATCTGACTGAATGGCGGCGCAGGCTCTAAGGGCCGAATGGCCTACTCCTGCTCCTATTTCTTATGTTATGTTCTCACATACATAGTAAAAGGTTAGTCAAAGTAAGGATGGGGCCGATTAGGGACCAAAAAGGGGATCTTCTTGTGGAGGCAGGGAACTAAATGAGAACTTTGGCAGCATCCTCTACTCTAGTGAAGACAGATGCAATGTAGCAGTAAAGGAGGCAGTGGTGATATTGGACAGGATAAAAATAGATAGAGGAGGTACTTAAAAGGTTGGCAGCACTCAAAGTAGAAGAGTCACCCTGTCCGGATGGGATGCATCGCAGGTTACTGAGGGAAGTACTGGTGGAAATTGCAGAGGCTCTGGCCACAATCTTCCAATCCTCCTTGGCCACAGGGGTGGTGCCAGAGGACTGGAGGATTTTAAATGTCACACCCATTTAAAAAAGGGGAGGGGGGTCAAATCTGGCAACTACAGGCCAGTTAGCTTAACGTCGGGGAAACATTTAAAGCTCAAATGATCCAGGACAAAATTAATTGGCATTCAGAAAAATATGGGCCGATAAATGAAAGTCAGCACGGACTTGTTAAAGGCAAAATGTGTTTGACTAACTTGATCGAGTTCTTTGATGAAGTACTGGAGAGCAGTGTGGTTGACGATGTGTATAAGGACTTTCAAAAGGCATTTGACAAAAGGGACAGTGGCAACATGGATACAAAATTAGCTAAAGGATAGAAAACAGCGAGTTGTGAATGGCTGTTTGTCAGACTGGAAGGAGGTATACAGTGGCGTTCCCCAAGGTTCAGTACTAGGACCTTTGCTGTTTTTGATATACATTAATGACTTGGACTTGGGGATACAGGGCACAATGTCAAAATCTGCAGATGACACGAAACTTGGAAGTGTAGTAAACAGTGAGGAAGATAATAATAGACTTCAAGAGGGCATAGACAGGCTGGTGGAATCGGCAGACACATGGCAGATGTAATTTAACGCATCGAACTGTGAGGTGATACATTTTTAGGAAGAATGAGGAGAGACAATACACACTAAACGGTACAATTTTAAAAGGGGTGGAAGATCAGAGAGACCTGGGGGTGTTTGCGTACAAATCTTTGAAGGCGGCAGGACAGGTTAACAAAACAGTTAATAAAGCACATGGGATCCTGGGCTTCATAAACAGAGGCAGAGTACAAAAGTCAGGAGGTTATGCACCAGCTCTTTCGAAGACCAATCCAGTCAATCCCACTCCCGGCTCTTTCCCCATATCCCTGCAATTTTTTCTCCTTCAAGTATTTATCCAATTTCCTTTTGAAGGCTACTCTTGAATCTGTATCCACCGCCCTATCAAGCAGCGCATTCCAAATCCTAACCATTCGTTGAGCAAAATTGTTTTTCCTCATGTCGCCTCTGGTTCTTTTGCCAATCACCTTAAATCTGTGTCCTCTGGTTATCAACCCTTCAGCCATTGGAAGCAGTTTCTCTTTATTTACTCCATCTAAACCCTTCAAGAATGTAAACACCTATCAACTCTCCTCTTAGCACTCTCTGCTCTAAGGAAAACAACCCCTTCTAACTGTAGTCCCTCATCCCTGTAACCATTCTAGTAAATCTCTTCTGTACTCTCTCCAAAGACTTCACGTCCTCCCTAAAGTGTGGTGCCCAGAATTGGACACAATACTCCAGCTGGGACTGAACTAGTGTTTTATATAGGGGTGGTGATTGGACAGATCAGATAGAACTACTGTACACAGGGGAATGGACAGATCAGATAGAACTACTGTACACAGGGGAATGGACAGATCAGATAGAACTATTGTACACAGGGGAATGGACAGATCAGATAGAACTACTGTACACAGGGGAATGGACAGATCAGATAGAACTACTGTACACGGGAATGGACAGATCAGATAGAACTACTGTACATAGGGGAATGGACAGATCAGATAGAACTACTGTACACAGGGGAATGGACAGATCAGATAGAAATACTGTACACAGGGGAATGGACAGATCAGATAGAACTACTGTACACAGGGGAATGGACAGATCAGATAGAACTACTGTACACAGGGGAATGGACAGATCAGATAGAAATACTGTACACAGGGGAATGGACAGATCAGATAGAACTACTGTACACAGGGGAATGGACAGATCAGATAGAACTACTGTACACAGGGGAATGGACAGATCAGATAGAAATACTGTACACAGGGAAATGGACAGATCAGATAGAACTACTGTACACAGGGGAATGGACAGATCAGATAGAACTACTGTACACAGAGGAATGGACAGATCAGATAGAACTACTGTACACAGGGGAATGGACAGATCAGATAGAACTACTGTACACGGGAATGGACAGATCAGATAGAACTACTGTACACAGGGGAATGGACAGATCAGATAGAACTACTGTACACAGAGGAATGGACAGATCAGATAGAACTACTGTACACAGAGGAATGGACAGATCAGATAGAACTACTGTACAGAGGGGAATGGACAGATCAGATAGAACTACTGTACACAGGGGAATGGACAGATCAGATAGAACTACTGTACACAGAGGAATGGACAGATCAGATAGAACTACTGTACACAGGGGAATGGACAGATCAGATAGAACTACTGTACACAGGGGAATGGACAGATCAGATAGAACTACTGTACACGGGAATGGACAGACCGGATAGAACTACTGTACACAGAGGAATGGACAGATCAGATAGAACTACTGTACACAGGGGAATGGACAGATCAGATAGAACTACTGTACACAGAGGAATGGACAGATCAGATAGAACTACTGTACACAGGGGAATGGACAGATCAGATAGAACTACTGTACACAGAGGAATGGACAGATCAGATAGAACTACTGTACACAGGGGAATGGACAGATCAGATAGAACTACCGTACACAGGGGAATGGATAGATCAGATAGAACTACTGTACAGAGGAATGGACAGATCAGATAGAACTACTGTACACAGGGGAATGGACAGATCAGATAGAACTACTGTACACAGGAATGGAGAGATCAGATAGAACTACTGTACACAGGGGAATGGACAGATCAGATAGAACTACTGCACACAGAGCAATGGACAGATCAGATAGAACTACTGTACACAGGGGAATGGACAGATCAGATAGAACTACTGTACACAGGGGAATGGACAGATCAGATAGAACTACTGTACACAGAGGAATGGACAGATCAGATAGAACTACTGTACACGGGGGAATGGACAGATCAGATAGAACTACTGTACACAGGAATGGACAGATCAGATAGAACTACTGTACACAGGGGAATGGACAGATCAGATAGAACTACTGTACACAGGAATGGACAGATCAGATAGAACTACTGTACACGGGAATGGACAGATCAGATAGAACTACTGTACACAGGGGAATGGACAGATCAGATAGAACTACTGTACACAGGAATGGACAGATCAGATAGAACTACTGTACACAGGAATGGACAGATCAGATAGAACTACTGTACACGGGAATGGACAGATCAGATAGAACTACTGTACACAGGGGAATGGACAGATCAGATAGAACTACTGTACACGGGAATGGACAGATCAGATAGAACTACTGTACACAGGGGAATGGACAGATCAGATCGAACTACTGTACACAGGAATGGACAGATCAGATAGAACTACTGTATACAGAGGGGAATGGACAGATCAGATAGAACTACTGTACACAGAGGAATGGACAGATCAGATAGAACTACTGTACACAGGGGAATGGACAGATCAGATAGAACTACTGTACACAGGAATGGACAGATCAGATAGAACTACTGTACACAGAGGAATGGACAGATCAGATAGAACTACTGTACACGGGAATGGACAGATCAGATAGAACTACTGTACACAGGGGAATGGACAGATCAGATAGAACTACTGTACACAGGAATGGACAGATCAGATAGAACTACTGTACACAGGGGAATGGACAGATCAGATAGAACTACTGTACACAGGAATGGACAGATCAGATAGAACTACTGTACACAGAGGAATGGACAGATCAGATAGAACTACTGTACACAGGGGAATGGACAGATCAGATAGAACTACCGTACACAGGAATGGACAGATCAGATAGAACTACCGTACACAGGAATGGACAGATCAGATAGAACTACTGTACACAGGGGAATGGACAGATCAGATAGAACTACTGCACACAGGGGAATGGAGAGATCAGATATAACTACTGTACACAGGGGAATGGACAGATCAGATAGAACTACTGTACACGGGAATGGAGAGATCAGATAGAACTACTGTACACAGGGGAATGGACAGATCAGATAGAACTACTGTACACGGGAATGGACAGATCAGATAGAACTACTGTACACAGAGGAATGGATAGATCAGATAGAACTACTGTACACAGGAATGGAGAGATCAGATAGAACTACTGTACACAGGGGAATGGACAGATCAGATAGAACTACTGTACACAGGAATGGACCGGTCAGATAGAACTACTGTACACAGGGGAATGGGCAGATCAGATAGAACTACTGTACACAGGAATGGAGAGATCAGATAGAACTACTGTACACAGGGGAATGGACAGATCAGATAGAACTACTGTACACAGGGGAATGGACAGATCAGATAGAACTACTGTACACAGGGGAATGGACAGATCAGATAGAACTACTGTACACAGGAATGGACAGATTGGATAGAACTACTGTACACAGGGGAATGGACAGATCAGATAGAACTACTGTACACAGGAATGGACAGATCAGATAGAACTACTGTGTACAGAGGAATGGACAGATCAGATAGAACTAATGTACACAGGGGAATGGACAGATCAGATAGAACTACTGTACACAGAGGAATGCACAGATCAGATAGAACTACTGTACACAGGGGAATGGACAGATCAGATAGAACTACTGTACACAGGGGAATGGACAGATCAGATAGAACTACTGTACACAAAAATGGACAGATCAGATAGAACTACTGTACACAGAGGAATGGATAGATCAGATAGAACTACTGTACACAGGGGAATGGACAGATGAGATAGAACTACTGTACAGAGGGGAATGGACAGATCAGATAGAACTACTGTACACAGAGGGAATGGACAGATCAGAAAGAACTACTGTACACAGAGGAATGGACAGATCAGATAGAACTACTGTACACAGGGGAATGGACAGATCAGATAGAACTACTGTCCACAGGGGAATGGACAGATCAGATAGAACTACTGTACACAGAGGGATGGACAGATCAGATAGAACTACTGTACACTCCCCCCCGCCTGTCACTCCCCAGGAACTCAGCCCCACCACCACCCCCTCGTCACTCCCGGGGGCTCTCCACCCCTCAACACCATCACTGTCAAGCCCCAAGGGTCACTCGCCCCCCTTCCCATCCTCCATCCCCCCCATCTCTCCTCCCTTGCCCTCGATCCCCACTCCTGTCACTCCTCTCCCCAGTGGCTCGCTCTCCCCCGGGCTCTCGCTCTCTCCCCCCCGGGCACTCTCTCTACCCCAGTATCACTCTCCCCAGTCTCTCTCTCCCCCGGGCTCACTCTCTCCCCCCCCCGGTGTCACTCTCTCCCCCCCGGTGTCACTCTCTCCCCCCCGGT
>NW_028226826.1:0-24688 GCF_052327205.1 Somniosus microcephalus
CCACCCCACTGACCCCTGTGGTGTCCCACTGATCCCCTTCCCCCACTGACCCCTGTGGTGTCCCACTGATCCCCTTCCCCACTGACCCCTGTGGTGTCCCACTGATCCCCCTCCCCCACTGACCCCTATTTTGTCCCACTGACCTCTGTGGTGTCCCACTGTTCCCCCTCTCCCACTGACCCCTGTGGTGTCCCACTGATCCCCCTCCCCCACTGACCCCTGTTTTGTCCCACTGACCTCTGTGGTGTCCCACTGATCCCCCTCCACCACCGACCCCTGTGGTGTCCCACAGTTCCCCTTCCCCACTGACCCCTGTGGTGTGCCACTGTTCCCCCTCCCCCACTGACCCCTGTGGTGTCCCACAGTTCCCCTTCCCCACTGACCCCTGTGGTGTCCCATCTGTTCCCCCTCCCCCACTGAACCCTGTGGTGCCCCACTGTTCCCCCTTCACCACTGATCCCCCTTCCCCACTGACACCTGTGGTGACCCACTGTTCCCCCTCCCCCACTGACCCCTGTGGTGTCCCACTGTTCCCCCTCCCCCACTGACCCCTGTGGTGTCCCACTGTTCCCCCTCCCCCACTGACCCCTGTGGTGTCCCACTGTTCCCCCTTCCCCACTGACACCTGTGGTGACCCACTGTTCCCCCTCCCCCACTGACCCCTGTGGTGTCCCACTGTTCCCCCTCCCCCACTGACCCCTGTGGTGCCCCACTGTTCCCCTTCCCCACTCACCCCTGTGGTGTCCCACTGTTCCCCCTCCCCCACTGACCCCTGTGGTGTCCCACTGTTCCCCCTTCCCCACTGACACCTGTGGTGACCCACTGTTCCCCCTCCCCCACTGACCCCTGTGGTGTCCCACTGTTCCCCCTCCCCCACTGACCCCTGTGGTGTCCCACTGTTCCCCCTCCCCCACTGACCCCTGTGGTGTCCCATTGTTCCCCCTCCCCCACTGACCCCTGTGGTTTCCCACTGACTCCCTTCCCCCACTGATCCCCTTCCCCCACTGAACCCTGTGGTGTCCCACTGATCCCCTTCCCCACGGACCCCTGAGCTGTTCCACTGATCCCCTTCCCCCACTGACCCCTGTGGTGTCCCACTGATCCCCGTCCCCACGGACCCCTGTGCTGTTCCACTGATCCCCTTCCCCCACTGATCCCCCTCCCCCACTGACCCCTGTGGTGTCCCACTGAACTCCCTCCCCCACTGACTCCTGTGGTGTCCCACTGTTCCCCCTCCCCACTGACCCCTGTGGTGTCCCACTGTTCCCCCACCCCACTGATCCCCTTCCCCCACTGACCCCTGTGGTGTCCCACTGACCCCCCTTCCCCACTGATCCCTGTGGTGTCCCACTGATCCCCTTCCCCCACTGACCCCTGTGGTGTCCCACTGATACCCCTACCCCACTGACCCCTGTGGTGACCCACTGTTCCCCCTTCCCCACTGACCCTTGTGGTGTCCCACTGATACCCCTCCCCCACTGACCCCTGTGGTGCCCCACTGTTCCCCTTCCCCACTGACCCCTGTGGTGTACCACTGTTCCCCCTTCCCCACTGACCCCTGTGGTGTTCCACTGTTCCCCCTTCCCCACTGACCCCTGTGGTGTCCCACTGTTCCCCCTTCCCCACTGACCCCTGTGGTGTACCACTGTTCCCCCTTCCCCACTGACCCCTGTGGTGTACCACTGTTCCCCCTTCCCCACTGACCCCTGTGGTGTCCCACTGTTCCCCCTTCCCCACTGACCCCTGTGGTTTCACACTGTTTCCCCTCCCCCACTGACCCCTGTGGTGACCCACTCTTCCCCCTCTCCCACTGACCCCTGTGGTGTCCCACTATTCCCCCTCCCCCACTGTTCCCCTCCCCCACTGACCCCTGTGGTGTCACACTGTTCCCCCTCCCCACTGACCCCTGTGGTGTCCCACTGTTCCCCTTCCCCACTGACCCTTGTGGTGTCCCACTGATCCCCCTCCCCCACTGACCTCTGTGGTGTCCCACTGATCCCCCTCCCCCACTGACCTCTGTGGTGTCACACTGTTCCCCTTCCCCACTGACCCCTGTGGTGTCCCACTGTTCCCCTTCCCCACTGACCCTTGTGGTGTCCCACTGATCCCCCTCCCCCACTGACCTCTGTGGTGTCCCACTGATCCCCCTCCCCCACTGACCTCTGTGGTGTCACACTGTTCCCCCTCCCTCACTGACCCATGTGGTGTCCCACTCTTCCCCTTCCCCACTGACCCCTGTCGTGTCACACGGATCCCCTTCCCCACTGACCCCTGTGGTGTCCCACTGATCCCCCTCCCCCACTGGCCCCTGTGGTGTCCCACTGATCCCCCTCCCCCACTGGCCCCTGTGGTGTCCCACTGATCCCCCTTCCCCACTGACCTCTGTGGTGTCCAACTGTTCCCCCTCCCCCACTGACCCCTGTGGTGTCCCACTGTTCCCCCTCCCCCACCCCACTGACCCCTGTGGTGTCCCACTGTTCCCCCTCCCCCACCCCACTGATCCCTGTGGTGTCCCACTGTTCCCCCTCCCCCACCCCACTGACCCCTGTGGTGTCCCACTGTTCCCCCTCCCCCACCCCACTGATCCCTGTGGTGTCCCACTGATCCCCTTCCCCCACTGACCCCTGTGGTGTCCCACTGTTCCGCTTCCCCCACTGACCCCTGTGGTGTCCCACTGTTCCCCCTCCCTCACTGACCCCTGTGCTGTCCCACTGTTCCCCCTCCCCCACTGACCCCTGTGGTGTCCCACTGATCCCCCTCCCCCACTGACCCCTGTGGTGTCCCACTGATCCCCCTCCCCCACTGACCCCTGTGGTGTCCCACTGATCCCCTTCCCCACTCACCCCTGTGGTGTCCCACTGATTCCCCCTCCCCCACTGACCCCTGTGGTGTCCCAGTGATCCCCTTCCCCACTGACCCCTGTGTTGTCCCACTGATCCCCCTCCCCCACTGACCCCTGTGGTGTCCCACTGATCCCCTTCCCCACTGACCCCTGTGGTGTCCCACTGATTCCCCCTCCCCCACTGACCCCTGTGGTGTCCCACTGTTCCCCTTCCCCACTGACCCCTGTGGTGTCTCACTGATACCCCTTCCCCACTGACCCCTGTGCTGACCCACTGTTCCCCCTCCCCCACTGACCCCTGTGGTGACCCACTGTTCCCCTTCCCCACTGACCCCTGTGGTGTCCCACTGATCCCATTCCCTCACTGACCCCTGTGGTGTCACACTGATCCCCTTCCCCACTGTTCCCCCTCCCCCACTGACCCCTGTGGTGTCCCATTGTTCCCCTTCCCCACTGACGCCTGTGGTGTCCCACTGATCCCCCTCCCCACTGAGCCCTTTGGTGTCCCACTGACCCCCCTCCCCCAATGACCCCTGTGGTGTCCCACTGATACACTTCCCCCACTGACTCCTGTGGTGTCGCACTGATCCCCCTCCTCCAATGACCCCTGTGGTGTCCCACTGTTCCCCCTCCCCCACTGACCCCTGTGGTGTCCTACTGATCCCCTTCCCCACTGACCCCTGTGGTGTCCCACTGATCCCCCTTCCCCACTGACCCCTGTGGTGTCACACTGTTTCCCCTCCCCCACTGACCCCTGTGGTGTCCCACTATTCCCCCTCCCCCACTGACCCCTGTGGTGTCCCACTATTCCCCCTCCCCCACTGACCCCTGTGGTGACCCACTGTTCCCCTCCCCCACTGACCCCTGTGGTGTCACACTGTTCCCCCTCCCCCACTGACCCCTGTGGTGTCCCACTGTTCCCCTTCCCCACTGACCCTTGTGGTGTCCCACTGATCCCCCTCCCCCACTGACCCTTGTGGTGTCCCACTGATCCCCCTCCCCCACTGACCTCTGTGGTGTCCCACTGATCCCCCTCCCCCACTGACCCCTGTGGTGACCCACTTTTCCCCTCCCCCACTGACCCCTGTGGTGTCACACTGTTCCCCCTCCCCCACTGACCCCTGTGGTGTCCCACTGTTCCCCCTCCCCCACTGACCCCTGTGGTGTCCCACAGTTCCCCTTCCCCACTGACCCCTGTGGTGTCCCATCTGTTCCCCCTCCCCCACTGAACCCTGTGGTGCCCCACTGTTCCCCCTTCACCACTGATCCCCCTTCCCCACTGACACCTGTGGTGACCCACTGTTCCCCCTCCCCCACTGACCCCTGTGGTGTCCCACTGTTCCCCCTCCCCCACTGACCCCTGTGGTGTCCCACTGTTCCCCCTCCCCCACTGACCCCTGTGGTGTCCCACTGTTCCCCCTTCCCCACTGACACCTGTGGTGACCCACTGTTCCCCCTCCCCCACTGACCCCTGTGGTGTCCCACTGTTCCCCCTCCCCCACTGACCCCTGTGGTGCCCCACTGTTCCCCTTCCCCACTCACCCCTGTGGTGTCCCACTGTTCCCCCTCCCCCACTGACCCCTGTGGTGTCCCACTGTTCCCCCTTCCCCACTGACACCTGTGGTGACCCACTGTTCCCCCTCCCCCACTGACCCCTGTGGTGTCCCACTGTTCCCCCTCCCCCACTGACCCCTGTGGTGTCCCACTGTTCCCCCTCCCCCACTGACCCCTGTGGTGTCCCATTGTTCCCCCTCCCCCACTGACCCCTGTGGTTTCCCACTGACTCCCTTCCCCCACTGACCCCTGTGGTGTCCCACTGATCCCCTTCCCCCACTGAACCCTGTGGTGTCCCACTGATCCCCTTCCCCACGGACCCCTGTGCTGTTCCACTGATCCCCTTCCCCCACTGACCCCTGTGGTGTCCCACTGATCCCCGTCCCCACGGACCCCTGTGCTGTTCCACTGATCCCCTTCCCCCACTGATCCCCCTCCCCCACTGACCCCTGTGGTGTCCCACTGACTCCCTTCCCCCACTGACCCCTGTGGTGTCCCACTGAACTCCCTCCCCCACTGACCCCTGTGGTGTCCCACTGTTCCCCCTCCCCACTGACCCCTGTGGTGTCCCACTGTTCCCCCACCCCACTGATCCCCTTCCCCCACTGACCCCTGTGGTGTCCCACTGATCCCCTTCCCCCACTGACCCCTGTGGTGTCCCACTGATACCCCTCCCCCACTGACCCCTGTGGTGACCCACTGTTCCCCCTTCCCCACTGACCCTTGTGGTGTCCCACTGATACCCCTCCCCCACTGACCCCTGTGGTGCCCCACTGTTCCCCTTCCCCACTGACCCCTGTGGTGTACCACTGTTCCCCCTTCCCCACTGACCCCTGTGGTGTTCCACTGTTCCCCCTTCCCCACTGACCCCTGTGGTGTCCCACTGTTCCCCCCTTCCCCACTGACCCCTGTGGTGTACCACTGTTCCCCCTTCCCCACTGACCCCTGTGGTGTCCCACTGTTCCCCCTTCCCCACTGACCCCTGTGGTTTCACACTGTTTCCCCTCCCCCACTGACCCCTGTGGTGACCCACTCTTCCCCCTCTCCCACTGACCCCTGTGGTGTCCCACTATTCCCCCTCCCCCACTGACCCCTGTGGTGACCCACTGTTCCCCTCCCCCACTGACCCCTGTGGTGTCACACTGTTCCCCCACCCCACTGACCCCTGTGGTGTCCCCACTGTTCCCCTTCCCCACTGACCCTTGTGGTGTCCCACTGATCCCCCTCCCCCACTGACCTCTGTGGTGTCCCACTGATCCCCCTCCCCCACTGACCTCTGTGGTGTCACACTGTTCCCCTTCCCCACTGACCCCTGTGGTGTCCCACTGTTCCCCTTCCCCACTGACCCTTGTGGTGTCCCACTGATCCCCCTCCCCCACTGACCTCTGTGGTGTCCCACTGATCCCCCTCCCCCACTGACCTCTGTGGTGTCACACTGTTCCCCCTCCCTCACTGACCCCATGTGGTGTCCCACTCTTCCCCTTCCCCACTGACCCCTGTCGTGTCACACGGATCCCCTTCCCCACTGACCCCTGTGGTGTCCCACTGATCCCCCTCCCCCACTGGCCCCTGTGGTGTCCCACTGATCCCCCTCCCCCACTGACCCCTGTGGTGTCCCACTGTTCCCCCTCCCCCACCCCACTGACCCCTGTGGTGTCCCACTGTTCCCCCCTCCCCCACCCCACTGATCCCTGTGGTGTCCCACTGTTCCCCCTCCCCCACCCCACTGATCCCTGTGGTGTCCCACTGATCCCCTTCCCCCACTGACCCCTGTGGTGTCCCACTGTTCCGCTTCCCCCACTGACCCCTGTGGTGTCCCACTGTTCCCCCCTCCCTCACTGACCCCTGTGCTGTCCCACTGATCCCCCTCCCCCCACTGACCCCTGTGGTGTCCCACTGATCCCCCTCCCCCACTGACCCCTGTGGTGTCCCACTGATCCCCTTCCCCACTGACCCCTGTGGTGTCCCACTGATCCCCTTCCCCACTCACCCCTGTGGTGTCCCACTGATTCCCCCTCCCCCACTGACCCCTGTGGTGTCCCAGTGATCCCCTTCCCCACTGACCCCTGTGTTGTCCCACTGATCCCCCTCCCCCACTGACCCCTGTGGTGTCCCACTGATCCCCTTCCCCACTGACCCCTGTGGTGTCCCACTGATTCCCCCTCCCCCACTGACCCCTGTGGTGTCCCACTGTTCCCCTTCCCCACCTGACCCCTGTGGTGTCTCACTGATACCCCTTCCCCACTGACCCCTGTGCTGACCCACTGTTCCCCCTCCCCCACTGACCCCTGTGGTGACCCACTGTTCCCCTTCCCCACTGACCCCTGTGGTGTCCCACTGATCCCATTCCCTCACTGACCCCTGTGGTGTCACACTGATCCCCTTCCCCACTGTTCCCCCTCCCCCACTGACCCCTGTGGTGTCCCATTGTTCCCCTTCCCCACTGACGCCTGTGGTGTCCCACTGATCCCCCTCCCCACTGAGCCCTTTGGTGTCCCACTGACCCCCCTCCCCCAATGACCCCTGTGGTGTCCCACTGATACACTTCCCCCACTGACTCCTGTGGTGTCGCACTAATCCCCCTCCTCCAATGACCCCTGTGGTGTCCCACTGTTCCCCCTCCCCACTGACCCCTGTGGTGTCCTACTGATCCCCTTCCCCACTGACCCCTGTGGTGTCCCACTGATCCCCCTCCCCCACTGACCCCTGTGGTGTCCCACTATTCCCCCTCCCCCACTGACCCCTGTGGTGACCCACTGTTCCCATCCCCCACTGACCCCTGTGGTGTCACACTGTTCCCCCTCCCCCACTGACCCCTGTGGTGTCCCACTGTTCCCCTTCCCCACTGACCCTTGTGGTGTCCCACTGATCCCCCTCCCCCACTGACCCTTGTGGTGTCCCACTGATCCCCCTCCCCCACTGACCTCTGTGGTGTCCCACTGATCCCCCTCCCCCACTGACCCCTGTGGTGACCCACTGTTCCCCTCCCCCACTGACCCCTGTGGTGTCACACTGTTCCCCCTCCCCCACTGACCCCTGTGGTGTCCCACTGTTCCCCTTCCCCACTGACCCCTGTGGTGTCCCACTGATCCCCCTCCCCCACTGACCCCTGTGCTGTTCCACTGACCCCCCTCCCCCACTGACCCCTGTGGTGTCCCAGTGATCCCCTTCCCCACTGACCCCTGTGGTGTCCCACTGATCCCCCTTCCCCACTGACCCCTGTGCTGACCCACTGTTCCCCCTCCCCCACTGATCCCTGTGGTGTCTCACTGATCCCCCTTCCCCACTGACCCCTGTGCTGACCCACTGTTCCCCTTCCCCACTGACCCCTGTGGTGTCCCACTGACCCCCCTCCCCCAATGACGCTTGTGGCGTCCCACTGATCCCATTCCCTCACTGACCCCTGTGGTGTCACACTGATCCCCTTCCCCACTGTTCCCCCTCCCCCACTGACGCCTGTGGTGCCCCACTGTTCCCCCTCCCCCACTGACGCCTGTGGTGTCCCACTGTTCCCCCTCCCCCACTGACCCCTGTGGTGTCCCACTGTTCCCCCTCCCCCGTGACCACTGTGGTGTCCCACTGATCCCCCTCCCCCAGTGACCCCTGTGGTGTCGCACTGATCCCCCTCCCCCAGTGACCCCTGTGGTGTCCCACTGACACACTTCCCCCACCGACTCCTGTGGTGTCGCACTGATCCCCCTCCTCCAATGACCCCTGTGGTGTCCCACTGATCCCCTTCCCCAATGACCCCGTGGTGTCACACTGTTCCCCCTCCCCCACTGACCCCTGTGGTGTCCCACTGATCCCCCTTCCCCATTGACCCCTGTGGTGTCCCACTGATCCCCCTCCCCCACTGATCCCCCTTCCCCATTGACCCCTGTGGTGTCCCACTGATCCCCTTCCCCAATGACCCCGTGGTGTCACACTGTTCCCCCTCCCCCACTGACCCCTGTGGTGTCCCACTGTTCCCCCTCCCCCACTGACCCCTGTGGTGTCCCAGTGATCCCCTTCCCCACTGACCCCTGTGTTGTCCCACTGATTCCCCACCCCCACTGACCCCTGTGGTGTCCCACTGATCCCCTTCCCCACTGACCCCTGTGGTGTCCCACTGACCCCCTTCCCCACTGACCCCCTTCCCCACTGACCCCTGTGGTGTCCCACTGATCCCCCATCCCCACTGACCCCTGTGCTGTTCCACTGATCCCCCTCCCCCACTGACCCCTGTGGTGTCCCACTGATCCCCCTTCCCCATTGACCCCTGTGGTGTCCCACTGATCCCCCTCCCCCACTGATCCCCCTTCCCCATTGACCCCTGTGGTGTCCCACTGATCCCCTCCCCCACTCACCCCTGTGGTGTCCCACTGTTCCCCTTCCCCACTGACCCCTGTGGTGTCCCACTGACCCCCTCCCCCACTCACCTCTGTGGTGTCCCACTGATCCCCTTCCCCACTGACCCCTGTGGTGTCCCACTGTGCCCCCTCCCCCACTGACCCCTGTGGTGTCACACTGTTCCCCCTCCCCACTGACCCCTGTGGTGTCCCACTGTTCCCATTCCCCACTGACCCCTGTGGTGTCCCACTGTTCCCCCTCCCCCAGTGACCACTGTGGTGTCCCACTGACACCCCTCCCCCACTGACACCTGTGGTGTCCCACTGACCCTCCGCCCCCACTGACCCCTGTGGTGTCCCAGTGTTCCCCTTCCCCAATGACACCTGAGGTGCCCCACTGATCTCCCTCCCCCACTTACCCCTGTGGTGTCCCACTGTTCCCCCTCCCCCATTGACCCCTGTGGTGTCCCACTGATCCCCCTCCCCCACTGACCCCTGTGGTGTCCCATTGTTCCCCTTCCCCACTGACCTTGTGGTGTCCCACTGATACCCCTCCCCCACTGACCACTGTGGTGTCCCACTGATCCCCCTCCCCCACCCCACTGACCCCTGTGGTGTCCCACTGATCCACTTCCCCCACTGACCTCTGTGGTGTCCCACTGTTCCCCCTCCCCACTGACCCCTGTGGTGTCCCACTGTTCCCCCTCCCCACTGACCCCTGTGCTGTTCCACTGATCCCCCTCCCCCACTGACCCCTGTGGTGTCCCACTGATCCCCTTCCCCACTGACCCCTGTGATGTCCCACTGACCCCCTTCCCCACTGACCCCTGTGGTGTCCCACTGATCCCCTTCCCCACTGACCCCTGTGCTGTTCCACTGATCCCCCTCCCCCACTGTTCCCCCTTCCCCATTGACCCCTGTGGTGTCCCACTGATCCCCCTCCCCCACTGATCCCCCTTCCCCATTGACCCCTGTGGTGTCCCACTGATCCCCCTGCCCCACTCACCCCTGTGGTGTCCCACTGTTCCCCTTCCCCACTGACCCCTGTGGTGTCCCACTGATCCCCCTCCCCCACTCACCTCTGTGGTGTCCCACTGATCCCCTTCCCCACTGACCCCTGTGGTGTCCCACTGATCCCCCTTCCCGACTGACCCCTGTGGTGACCCACTGTTCCCCTCCCCCACTGACCCCTGTGGTGTCACACTGTTCCCCCTCCCCCACTGACCTCTGTGGTGTCCCACTGACCCCCTTCCCCACTGACCCCTGTGGTGTCCCACTTTCCCCCCTCCCTCATTGACCCCTGTCGTGTCCAACTGTTCCCCCTCCCCCACTGACCCCTGTGGTGTCCCACTGTTCCCCCTCCCCACTGACCCCTGTGGTGTCCCACTGTTCCCCCTCCCCCACCCCACTGACCCCTCTCCCCCACCCCACTGACCCCTGTGGTGTCCCACTGTTCCCCCTCCCCCACCCCACTGATCCCTGTGGTGTCCCACTGATCCCCTTCCCCCACTGACCCCTGTGGTGTCCCACTGTTCCCCTTCCCCCACTGACCCCTGTGGTGTCACACTGATCCCCCTCCCTCACTGACCCCTGTGTTGTCCCACTGATCCCCCTTCCCCACTGACCCCTGTGGTGTCCCACTGATCCCCTTCCCCACTGACCCCTGTGGTGTCCCACTGTTCCCCCTCCCCAACTGATCCCTGTGGTGTCCCACTGATCCCCCTCCCCCACTGACCCCTGTGGTGTCCCACTGACCCCTGTGGTGTCCCACTGATCCCCCTTCCCCACTGACCCCTGTGGTGTCTCACTGATCCCCCTTCCCCACTGACCCCTGTGCTGACCCACTGTTCCCCCTCCCCCACTGACCCCTGTGGTGTCTCACTGATCCCCCTTCCCCACTGTTCCCCCTCCCCCACTGACCCCTGTGGTGTCTCACTGATCCCCCTTCCCCACTGTTCCCCCTCCCCCACTGACCCCTGTGGTGTCCCACTGTTCCCCTTCCCCACTGACCCCTGTGGTGTCCCACTGACCCCCCTCCCCCAATGACGCTTGTGGCGTCCCACTGATCCCATTCCCTCACTGAACCCTGTGGTGTCACACTGATCCCCTTCCCCACTGTTCCCCCTCCCCCACTGACCCCTGTGGTGTCACACTGATCCCCTTCCCCACTGTTCCCCCTCCCCCACTGACCCCTGCGGTGTCCCACTGTTCCCCCTCCCCCACTGACCCCTGTGGTGTCCCACTGATCCCCCTCCCCACTGACCCCTTTGGTGTCCCACTGTTCCCCCTCCCCCGTGACCACTGTGGTGTCCCACTGATTCCCCTCCCCCACTGACCCCTGTGGTGTCCCACTGATCCCCTTCCCCACTGACCCCTGTGGTGTCCCACTGACCCCCTTC
The DNA here is from genome assembly GCF_052327205.1 of Somniosus microcephalus. NCBI lineage: Eukaryota > Metazoa > Chordata > Chondrichthyes > Squaliformes > Somniosidae > Somniosus > Somniosus microcephalus. Next base: position 11,124 of record NW_028226826.1, read on the forward strand.
CCCACTGACCCCTGTGGTGTCCCACTGATCCCCCATCCCCACTGACCCCTGTGCTGTTCCACTGATCCCCCTCCCCCACTGACCCCTGTGGTGTCCCACTGATCCCCCTTCCCCATTGACCCCTGTGGTGTCCCACTGATCCCCCTCCCCCACCCCATTGACCCCTGTGGTGTCCCACTGATCCCCTCCCCCACTCACCCCTGTGGTGTCCCACAGTTCCCCTTCCCCACTGACCCCTGTGGTGTCCCACTGTGCCCCCTCCCCCACTGACCCCTGTGGTGTCACACTGTTCCCCCTCCCCACTGACCCCTGTGGTGTCCCACTGTTCCCATTCCCCACTGACCCCTGTGGTGTCCCACTGTTCCCCCTCCCCCAGTGACCACTGTGGTGTCCCACTGACCCCCCTCCCCCACTGACCCCAGTGGTGTCCCAGTGTTCCCCTTCCCCAATGACACCTGAGGTGCCCCACTGATCTCCCCCCCCCACTTACCCCTGTGGTGTCCCACTGTTCCCCCTCCCCCACTGACCCCTGTGGTGTCCCACTGATCCCCCTCCCCCACTGACCCCTGTGGTGTCCCACTGACCCCCCTCCCCCACTGACCCCAGTGGTGTCCCACTGATCCCCCTCCCCCACCCCACTGACCTCTGTGGTGTCCCACTGTTCCCCCTCCCCACTGACCCCTGTGGTGTCCCACTGTTCCCCCTCCCCACTGAACCCTGTGGTGTCCCACTGACCCCCTTCCCCACTGACCCCTGTGGTGTCCCACTGATCCCCTTCCCCACTGACCCCTGTGGTGTCCCACTGACCCCCTTCCCCACTGACCCCTGTGGTGTCCCACTGACCCCCTTCCCCACTGACCCCTGTGGTGTCCCACTGATCCCCTTCCCCACTGACCCCTGTGCTGTTCCACTGATCCCCCTCCCCCACTGATCCCCCTTCCCCATTGACCCCTGTGGTGTCCCACTGTTCCCCTTCCCCACTGACCCCTGTGGTGTCCCACTGATCCCCCTCCCCCACTCACCTCTGTGGTGTCCCACTGATCCCCTTCCCCACTGACCCCTGTGGTGTCCCACTGATCCCCCTTCCCGACTGACCCCTGTGGTGACCCACTGTTCCCCTCCCCCACTGACCCCTGTGGTGTCACACTGTTCCCCCTCCCCCACTGACCTCTGTGGTGTCCCACTGATCCCCCTCCCCCACTGACCCCTGTGGTGTTCCACTGATCCCCCTCCCCCACTGACCCCTGTGGTGTCCCACTGATCCCCTTCCCCACTGACCCCTGTGGTGTCCCACTGATCCCGCTCCCCCACTGACGCCTGTGGTGTCCCACTGATCCCGCACCCCCACTGACCCCTGTGGTGTCCCACTGTTCCCCCTCCCCCACTGACCCCTGTGGTGTCCCACTGTTCCCCCTCCCCCACTGACCCCTGTGGTGTCACACTGTTCCCCCTCCCCACTGACCCCTGTGGTGTCACACTGTTCCCCCTCCCCACTGACCCCTGTGGTGTCCCACTGTTCCCATTCCCCACTGACCCCTGTGGTGTCCCACTGTTCCCCCTCCCCCACTGACACCTGTGGTGTCCCACTGACCCTCCGCCCCCACTGACCCCTGTGGTGTCCCAGTGTTCCCCTTCCCCAATGACACCTGAGGTGCCCCACTGATCCCCCCCCCCCACTTACCCCTGTGGTGTCCCACTGTTCCCCCTCCCCCACTGACCCCTGTGGTGTCCCACTGATCCCCTTCCCCCACTGACCCCTGTGGTGTCCCATTGTTCCCCCTCCCCCACTGACCCCTGTGGTGTCGCACTGATCCCCTTCCCCCACTGACCCCTGTGGTGTCCCATTGTTCCCCTTCCCCACTGACCTTGTGGTGTCCCACTGATACCCCTCCCCCACTGACCACTGTGGTGTTCCACTGTTCCCCCTCCACCACTGACCCCCTCCCCCACTGATCCCCCTCCCCCACCCCACTGACCCCTGTGGTGTCCCACTGTTCCCCCTCCCCACTGACCCCTGTGGTGTCCCACTGACCCTTGTGGTGACCCACTGTTCCCCTCCCCCACTGACCCTTGTGGTGTCGCACTGTTCCCCCTCCCCCACTGACCCCTGTGGTGTCCCACTGTTCCCCTTCCCCACTGACCCCTGTGGTGTCCCACTGATCCCATTCCCTCACTGACCCCTGTGGTGTCCCACTGATCCCCTTCCCCACTGACCCCTGTGCTGTTCCACTGATCCCCCTCCCCCACTGACCCCTGTGGTGTCCCACTGATCCCCCTTCCCCATTGACCCCTGTGGTGTCCACTGTCGATCCCCCTCCCCCACTGATCCCATTCCCCACTGACCCCTGTGGTGTCCCACTGATCCCCCTTCCCCACTGACCCCTGTGGTGTCCCACTGATCCCCCTTCCCCACTGACCCCTGTGGTGACCCACTGTTCCCCCTCCCCCACTGACCTCTGTGGTGTCCCACTGATCCCCCTCCCCCACTGACACAGGTGGTGTCCCACTATTCCCCCTCCCCCACTGACCCCTGTGGTGTTCCACTGATCCCCCTCCCCCACTGACCCCTGTGGTGTTCCACTGATCCCCCTCCCCCACTGACCCCTGTGGTGTCCCACTGATCCCGCTCCCCCACTGACCCCTGTGGTGTCCCACTGATCCCGCACCCCCACTGACCCCTGTGGTGTCCCACTGATCCCGCTCCCCCACTGACCCCTGTGGTGTCTCACTGATCCCACTCCCCCACTGACCCCTGTGGTGTCCCACTGATCCCTGTGGTGTCCCACAGTTCCCCTTCCCCACTGACCCCTGTGGTGTCCCACTGTTCCCCCTCCCCCACTGACCCCTGTGGTGTCACACTGTTCCCCCTCCCCCAGTGACCACTGTGGTGTCCCACTGACCCCCCTCCCCCACTGACACCTGTGGTGTCCCAGTGTTCCCCTTCCCCAATGACACCTGAGGTGCCCCACTGATCCCCTTCCCCACTGACCCCTGTGGTGTCCCACTGTTCCCCCTCCCCAACTGATCCCTGTGGTGTCCCACTGATCCCCCTCCCCCACTGACCCCTGTGGTGTCCCACTGACCCCTGTGGTGTCCCACTGATCCCCCTTCCCCACTGACCCCTGTGGTGTCTCACTGATCCCCCTTCCCCACTGACCCCTGTGCTGACCCACTGTTCCCCCTCCCCCACTGACCCCTGTGGTGTCTCACTGATCCCCCTTCCCCACTGTTCCCCCTCCCCCACTGACCCCTGTGGTGTCTCACTGATCCCCCTTCCCCACTGTTCCCCCTCCCCCACTGACCCCTGTGGTGTCCCACTGTTCCCCTTCCCCACTGACCCCTGTGGTGTCCCACTGACCCCCCTCCCCCAATGACGCTTGTGGCGTCCCACTGATCCCCTTCCCCACTGTTCCCCCTCCCCCACTGACCCCTGTGGTGTCACACTGATCCCCTTCCCCACTGTTCCCCCTCCCCCACTGACCCCTGCGGTGTCCCACTGTTCCCCCTCCCCCACTGACCCCTGTGGTGTCCCACTGATCCCCCTCCCCACTGACCCCTTTGGTGTCCCACTGTTCCCCCTCCCCCGTGACCACTGTGGTGTCCCACTGATTCCCCTCCCCCACTGACCCCTGTGGTGTCCCACTGATCCCCTTCCCCACTGACCCCTGTGGTGTCCCACTGACCCCCTTCCCCACTGACCCCTGTGGTGTCCCACTGATCCCCCATCCCCACTGACCCCTGTGCTGTTCCACTGATCCCCCTCCCCCACTGACCCCTGTGGTGTCCCACTGATCCCGGTGTCCCACTGATCCCCTTCCCCATTGACCCCTGTGGTGTCCCACTGATCCCCCTCCCCCACCCCATTGACCCCTGTGGTGTCCCACTGATCCCCTCCCCCACTCACCCCTGTGGTGTCCCACAGTTCCCCTCCCCACTGACCCCTTTGGTGTCCCACTGTGCCCCCTCCCCCACTGACCCCTGTGGTGTCACACTGTTCCCCCTCCCCACTGACCCCTGTGGTGTCCACTGTTCCCATTCCCCACTGACCCCTGTGGTGTCCCACGTTCCCCCTCCCCAGTGACCACTGTGGTGTCCCACTGACCCCCCTCCCCCACTGACACCCCTCCCCCACTGACCCCAGTGGTGTCCCAGTGTTCCCCTTCCCCAATGACACCTGAGGTGCCCCACTGATCTCCCCCCCCACTTACCCCTGTGGTGTCCCACTGTTCCCCCTCCCCCACTGACCCCTGTGGTGTCCCACTGATCCCCTCCCCCACTGACCCCTGTGTGTCCCACAGACCCCCCTCCCCCACTGACCCCAGTGGTGTCCCACTGATCCCCCTCCCCCACCCCACTGACCTCTGTGTGTCCCACTGTTCCCCTCCCCACTGACCCCTGTGGTGTCCCACTGTTCCCCCTCCCCACTGACCCCTGTGCTGTTCCACTGATCCCCCTCCCCCACTGACCCTGTGGTGTCCCACTGATCCCCTTCCCCACTGACCCCTGTGTGTTCCACTGACCCCCTTCCCCACTGACCCCTGTGGTGTCCCACTGACCCCCTTCCCACTGACCCCTGTGGTGTCCACTGATCCCCTTCCCACTGACCCCTGTGCTGTTCCACTGATCCCCCTCCCCACTGATCCCCCTTCCCCATTGACCCCTGTGTGTCCCACTGTTCCCCTTCCCCACTGACCCCTGTGGTGTCCCACTGATCCCCCTCCCCCACTCACCTCTGTGGTGTCCCACTGATCCCCCTCCCCCACTCACCTCTGTGGTGTCCCACTGATCCCCCTTCCCGACTGACCCCTGTGGTGACCCACTGTTCCCCTCCCCCACTGACCTCTGTGGTGTCCCACTGATCCCCCTCCCCTACTGACACATGTGGTGTCCCACTATTCCCCCTCCCCCACTGACCCCTGTGGTGTTCCACTGATCCCCCTCCCCCACTGACCCCTGTGGTGTTCCACTGATCCCCCTCCCCCACTGACCCTGTGGTGTCCCACTGATCCCGCTCCCCCACTGACCCCTGTGGTGTCCCACTGATCCCGCACCCCCACTGACCCCTGTGGTGTCCCACTGATCCCGCTCCCCCACTGACCCCTGTGGTGTCTCACTGATCCCACTCCCCCCACTGACCCCTGTGGTGTCCCCACTGATCCCTGTGGTGTCCCACAGTTCCCCTTCCCCACTGACCCCTGTGGTGTCCCCACTGTTCCCCTCCCCCACTGACCCCTGTGGTGTCACACTGTTCCCCCTCCCCCAGTGACCACTGTGGTGTCCCACTGACCCCCCTCCCCCACTGACACCTGTGGTGTCCCAGTGTTCCCCTTCCCCAATGACACCTGAGGTGCCCCACTGATCCCCCCCCCACTGACCCCTGTGGTGTCCCATTGTTCCCCCTCCCCCACTGACCCCTGTGGTGTCCCACTGATCCCCTTCCCCCACTGACCCCTGTGGTGTCCCATTGTTCCCCTTCCCCACTGACCTTGTGGTGTCCCACTGATACCCCTCCCCCACTGACCACTGTGGTGTTCCACTGTTCCCCCTCCCCACTGACCCCAGTGGTGCCCCACTGATCCCCCTCCCCCACCCCACTGACCCTGTGGTGTCCCACTGATCCCCTTCCCCCACTGACCTCTGTGGTGTCCCACTGTTCCCCCTCCCCACTGACCCCTGTGGTGTCCCACTGTTCCCCCTCCCCACTGACCCCTGTGGTGTCCCACTGATCCCCCTCCCCCACTGACCCCTGTGGTGTTCCACTGATCCCACTCACCCCTGTGGTGTCCCACTGACCCCCTCCCCCACTGACCCCTGTGGTGTCCCACTGATCCCCCTCCCCCACTGACACCTGTGGTGTCGCACTGTTCCCCCTCCCCCTCCCCACTGACGCCTGTGGTGACCCACTGTTCCCCCTCCCCCACCCCACTGACCCCTGTGGCGTCCCAGTGTGCCCCCTCCCCCACCCCACTGACCCCTGTGGCGGCCCACTGTACCCCCTCCCCCACCCCACTGACACCTGTGGCGGCCACTGTACCCCCTCCCCCACCCCACTGACCCCTGTGGCGTCCCACTGATCCCCCCTCCCCCACTGACCCCTGTGGTGTCCCACTGATCCCCCTCCCCCCACTGACCCCTGTGGTGTCCCACTGACCCCCCTCTCCCACTGACCCCTGTGGTGTCCCACTGATCTCCCGTGGTGTCCCACTGATCCCCCTCCCCCACTGACCCCTGTGGTGTCCCACTGACCCCCTGTGGTGTCCCACTGACCCCCTTCCCCCACTGACCCCTGTGGTGTCCCACTGACCCCCTTCCCCCATTGAACCCTGTGGTGTCCCACTGATCCCCCTCCCCCACTGACCCCTGTGGTGTCCCACTGTTCCCCCTCCCCCACTGACCCCTGTGGTGTCCCACTGATCCCCTTCCCCCACTCACCCCTGTGGTGTCCCACTGATCCCCCTCCCCCACTGACCCCTGTGGTGTCCCACTGACCCCTGTGGTGTCCCACTGATCCCCCTCCCCCACTGACCCTTGTGGTGTCCCACTGATACCCCTCCCCCACTGACCCCAGTGGTGTCCCACTGTTCCCCCTCCCCCACTGACCCCTGTAGAGTCCCACTGATCCCCCCTCCCCACTGACCCCTGTGGTGTCCCACTGATCCCGCTCCCCCACTGACCCCTGTGGTGTCCCACTGATCCCGCACCCCCACTGACCCCTGTGGTGTCCCACTGACTCCCTTCCCCCACTGACCCCTGTGGTGTCTCACTGATCCCCCTCCCCCACTGACCCTTGTGGTGTCCCACTGATACCCCTCCCCCACTGACCCCAGTGGTTGTCCCACTGTTCCCCCTCCCCCACTGACCCCTGTAGAGTCCCACTGATCCCCCCTCCCCACTGACCCCTGTGGTGTCCCACTGATCCCGCTCCCCCCACTGACCCCTGTGGTGTCCCACTGATCCCGCACCCCCACTGACCCCTGTGGTGTCCCACTGATCCCGCTCCCCCACTGACCCCTGTGGTGTCCCACTGATCCCCCTCCCCCACTGACCCCTGTGGTGTCCCACTGATCCCCCTCCCCCACTGACCCCTGTGGTGTCCCACTGATCCCCCTCCCCCACTGACCCCTGTGGTGTCCCAATGATCCCCCTCCCCCACTGACCCCTGTGGTGTCCCAATGATCCCCCTCCACCACTGACCCCTGTGGTGTCCCACAGTTCCCCTTCCCCACTGACCCCTGTGGTGTCCCACTGTTCCCCTCCCCCACTGACTCCTGTGGTGTCCCACTGTTCCCCCTCCCCACTGACCCCTGTGGTGTCCCACTGTTCCCATTCCCCAATGACCGCTGTGGTGTCCCACTGTTCCCCCTCCCCCAGTGACCACTGTGGTGTCCCACTGACCCCCCTCCTCCACTGACACCTGTGGTGTCCCACTGACCCCTGTGGTGTCCCACTGATCCCCTTCCCCACTGACCCCTGTTGTGTCCCATTGTTCCCCCCTCCCCCACTGACCCCTGTGGTGTCCCACTGATCCCCTTCCGCCACTGACCCCTGTGGTGTCCCATTGTTCCCCTTCCCCACTGACCTTGTGGTGTGCCACTGATACCCCTCCCCCACTGACCCCTGTGGTGTTCCACTGTTCCCCCTCCCCACTGACCCCCCTCCCCCACTGACCCCAGTGGTGTCCCACTTGATCCCCCTCCCCCACCCCCACCCCCACCCCACTGACCCCTGTGGTGTCCCACTGATCCCCTTCCCCCACTGACCTCTGTGGTGTCCCACTGTTCCCCCTCCCCACTGACCCCTGTGGTGTCCCACTGATCCCCCTCCCCCACTGACCCCTGTTGTGCTCCACTGATCCCACTCCCCACTGACCCCTGTGGTGTCCCACAGTTCCCCTTCCCCACTGACCCCTGTGGTGTCCCACTGTTGCCCCTCCCCCACTGACCCCTGTGGTGTCACACTGTTCCCCCTCCCCACTGACCCCTGTGGTGTCCCACTGTTCCCATTCCCCACTGACCCCTGTGGTGTCCCACTGTTCCCCCTCCTCCAGTGACCACTGTGGTGTCCCACTGACCCCCCTCCCCCACTGACACCTGTGGTGTCCCATTGTTCCCCCTCCCCCCACTGACCCCTGTGGTGTCCCACTGTTCCCCCTCCCCCACTGACCCCTGTGGTGTCCCACTGATCCCCTTCCCCCACTGACCCCTGTGGTGTCCCATTGTTCCCCTTCCCCACTGACCTTGTGGTGTCCCACTGATACCCCTCCCCCACTGACCACTGTGGTGTTCCACTGTTCCCCCTCCCCACTGACCCCAGTGGTGTCCCACTGATCCCCTCCCCCACCCCACTGATCCCCTTCCCCCACTGACCTCTGTGGTGTCCCACTGATCCCCCTCCCCCACTGACCCCTGTGGTGTTCCACTGCTCCCACTCCCCACTGACCTCTGTGGTGTCCCACTGATCCCCCTCCCCCCACTGACACCTGTGGTGTCCCCACTGTTCCCCCTCCCCCTCCCCACTGACGCCTGTGGAGTCCCACTGATCCCCCTCCCCCACCCCACTGACCCCTGTGGCGTCCCACTGTTCCCCCTCCCCCACCCCACTGACCCCTGTGGCGTCCCAGTGTTCCCCCTCCCCCACCCCACTGACCCCTGTGGCGTCCCACTGATCCCCCTCCCCCACTGACCCCTGTGATGTCCCACTGTTCCCCCTCCCCCTCCCCACTGACACCTGTGGTGTCCCACTGTTCCCCCTCCCCCACCCCACTGACCCCTGTGGCGTCCCACTGATCCCCCTCCCCCACTGACACCTGTGGTGTCCCACTGTTCCCCCTCCCTCTCCCCACTGACGCCTGTGGTGTCCCACTGTTCCCCCTCCCCCCACCCCACTGACCCCTGTGGCGTCCCAGTGTTCCCCCTCCCCCACCCCACCCCACTGACCCCTGTGGCGTCCCACTGATCCCCCTCCCCCACTGACCCCTGTGGTGTCCCACTGACCCCTGTGGTGTCCCACTGATCCCCCTCCCCCCACTGACCCCTGTGGTGTCCCCACTGACCCCTGTGGTGTCCCACTGATACCCCTCCCCACTGACCCCTGTGGTGTCCCACTGACCCCCCGCCGCCACTGACCCCTGTGGTGCCCCACTGTTCCCCTTCCCCCACTGACCCCTGTGGTGTCCCACTGATCCCCCTCCCCCACTGACCCCTGTGGTGTCCCACTGACCCCCCTTCCCCCAGTGACCACTGTGGTGTCCCACTGACCCCCCTCCTCCACTGACACCTGTGGTGTCCCACTGACCCCTGTGGTGTCCCACTGATCCCCTTCCCCCCACTGACCCCTGTTGTGTCCCATTGTTCCCCCTCCCCCACTGACCCCTGTGGTGTCCCACTGATCCCCTTCCGCCACTGACCCCTGTGGTGTCCCATTGTTCCCCTTCCCCACTGACCTTGTGGTGTGCCACTGATACCCCTCCCCCACTGACCCCTGTGGTGTTCCACTGTTCCCACTCCCCCACTGACCCCAGTGGTGTCCCACTGATCCCCCTCCCCCACCCCCACCCCACCGACCCCTGTGGTGTCCCACTGATCCCCTTCCCCCACTGACCTCTGTGGTGTCCCACTGTTCCCCCTCCCCACTGACCCCTGTGGTGTCCCACTGATCCCCCACCCCCACTGACCCCTGTGGTGTTCCACTGATCCCACTCACCACTGACCCCTGTGGAGTCCCACAGTTCCCCTTCCCCACTGACCCCTGTGGTGTCCCACTGTTCCCCCTCCCCCACTGACCCCTGTGGTGTCACACTGTTCCCCCTCCCCACTGACCCCTGTGGTGTCCCACTGTTCCCATTCCCCACTGACCCCCTGTGGTGTCCCACTGTTCCCCCTCCTCCAGTGACCACTGTGGTGTCCCACTGACCCCCCTCCCCCACTGACACCTGTGGTGTCCCATTGTTCCCCCTCCCCCACTGACCCCTGTGGTGTCCCACTGATCCCCTTCCCCCACTGACCCCTGTGGTGTCCCATTGTTCCCATTCCCCACTGACCCCTGTGGTGTCCCACTGTTCCCCCTCCTCCAGTGACCACTGTGGTGTCCCACTGACCCCCCTCCCCCCACTGACACCTGTGGTGTCCCATTGTTCCCCCTCCCCCCACTGACCCCTGTGGTGTCCCATTGTTCCCCCTCCCCCACTGACCCCTGTGGTGTCCCACTGATCCCCTTCCCCCACTGACCCCTGTGGTGTCCCATTGTTCCCCTTCCCCACTGACCTTGTGGTGTCCCACTGATACCCCTCCCCCACTGACCACTGTGGTGTTCCACTGTTCCCCCTCCCCACTGACCTCTGTGGTGTCCCACTGATCCCCCTCCCCCACTGACCCCTGTGGTGTTCCACTGCTCCCACTCCCCACTGACCTCTGTGGTGTCCCACTGATCCCCCTCCCCCACTGACCCCTGTGGTGTTCCACTGCTCCCACTCCCCACTGACCTCTGTGGTGTCCCACTGATCCCCCTCCCCCACTGACACCTGTGGTGTCCCACTGTTCCCCCTCCCCCTCCCCACTGACGCCTGTGGAGTCCCACTGTTCCCCCTCCCCCACCCCACTGACCCCTGTGGCGTCCCAGTGCTCCCCCTCCCCCACCCCACTGACCCCTGTGGCGTCCCACTGATCCCCCTCCCCCCACTGACCCCTGTGATGTCCCACTGATCCCCCTCCCCCACTGACACCTGTGGTGTCCCACTGTTCCCCCTCCCCCACCCCACTGACCCCTGTGGCGTCCCACTGATCCCCCCTCCCCCACTGACCCCTGTGATGTCCCACTGATCCCCCTCCCCCACTGACGCCTGTGGTGTCCCACTGTTCCCCCTCCCCCACCCCACTGACCCCTGTGGCGTCCCAGTGTTCCCCCTCCCCCACCCCACCACACTGACCCCTGTGGCGTCCCACTGTTCCCCCTCCCCCACCCCACTGACCCCTGTGGCGTCCCACTGAACCCCCTCCCCCACTGACCCCTGTGGTGTCCCACTGATCCCCCTCCCCCACCCCACTGACCCCTGTGGCGTCCCAGTGTTCCCCCTCCCCCACCCCACCACACTGACCCCTGTGGCGTCCCACTGTTCCCCCTCCCCCACCCCACTGACCCCTGTGGCGTCCCACTGAACCCCCTCCCCCACTGACCCCTGTGGCGTCCCACTGATCCCCCACCCCACTGACCCCTGTTGTGTCCCATTGTTCCCCCTCCCCCACTGACCCCTGTGGTGTCCCACTGATCCCCTTCCCCCACTGACCCCTGTGGTGTCCCATTGTTCCCCTTCCCCACTGACCTTGTGGTGTCCCACTGATACCCCTCCCCCACTGACCACTGTGGTGTTCCACTGTTCCCCCTCCCCACTGACCCCAGTGGTGTCCCACTGATCCCCCTCCCCCACCCCACTGATCCCCTTCCCCCACTGACCTCTGTGGTGTCCCACTGATCCCCCTCCCCCCACTGACCCCTGTGGTGTTCCACTGCTCCCACTCCCCACTGACCTCTGTGGTGTCCCACTGATCCCCCTCCCCCACTGACACCTGTGGTGTCCCACTGTTCCCCCTCCCCCTCCCCACTGACGCCTGTGGAGTCCCACTGATCCCCCTCCCCCACCCCACTGACCCCTGTGGCGTCCCACTGTTCCCCCTCCCCCACCCCACTGACCCCTGTGGCGTCCCAGTGTTCCCCCTCCCCCACCCCACTGACCCCTGTGGCGTCCCACTGATCCCCCTCCCCCACTGACCCCTGTGATGTCCCACTGTTCCCCCTCCCCCCTCCCCACTGACACCTGTGGTGTCCCACTGTTCCCCCTCCCCCCACCCCACTGACCCCTGTGGCGTCCCAGTGTTCCCCCTCCCCCACCCCACTGACCCCTGTGGCGTCCCACTGATCCCCCTCCCCCACTGACACCTGTGGTGTCCCACTGTTCCCCCTCCCTCTCCCCACTGACGCCTGTGGTGTCCCACTGTTCCCCCCTCCCCCACCCCACTGACCCCTGTGGCGTCCCAGTGTTCCCCCTCCCCCACCCCACCCCACTGACCCCTGTGGCGTCCCACTGATCCCCCTCCCCCACTGACCCCTGTGGTGTCCCACTGACCCCTGTGGTGTCCCACTGATCCCCCTCCCCCACTGACCCCTGTGGTGTCCCCACTGACCCCTGTGGTGTCCCCACTGATACCCCTCCCCACTGACCCCTGTGGTGTCCCACTGACCCCCCCTCCGCCACTGACCCCCTGTGGTGCCCCACTGTTCCCCTTCCCCCACTGACCCCTGTGGTGTCCCACTGATCCCCCTCCCCCACTGACCCCTGTGGTGTCCCACTGACCCCCTTCCCCCAGTGACCACTGTGGTGTCCCACTGACCCCCCTCCTCCACTGACACCTGTGGTGTCCCACTGACCCCTGTGGTGTCCCACTGATCCCCTTCCCCCACTGACCCCTGTTGTGTCCCATTGTTCCCCCTCCCCCACTGACCCCTGTGGTGTCCCACTGATCCCCTTCCGCCACTGACCCCTGTGGTGTCCCATTGTTCCCCTTCCCCACTGACCTTGTGGTGTGCCACTGATACCCCTCCCCCACTGACCCCTGTGGTGTTCCACTGTTCCCACTCCCCCACTGACCCCAGTGGTGTCCCATTGATCCCCCTCCCCCACCCCCACCCCCACCCCACCGACCCCTGTGGTGTCCCACTGATCCCCTTCCCCCCACTGACCTCTGTGGTGTCCCACTGTTCCCCCTCCCCACTGACCCCTGTGGTGTCCCACTGATCCCCCACCCCCACTGACCCCTGTGGTGTCCCACTGAACCCCCTCCACCACTGACCCCTGTGGAGTCCCACAGTTCCCCTTCCCCACTGACCCCTGTGTGTCCCACTGTTCCCCCTCCCCCACTGACCCCTGTGGTGTCACACTGTTCCCCCTCCCCACTGACCCCTGTGGTGTCCCACTGTTCCCATTCCCCACTGACCCCTGTGGTGTCCCACTGTTCCCCCTCCTCCAGTGACCACTGTGGTGTCCCACTGACCCCCCTCCCCCACTGACACCTGTGGTGTCCCATTGTTCCCCCTCCCCCACTGACCCCTGTGGTGTCCCACTGATCCCCTTCCCCCACTGACCCCTGTGGTGTCCCATTGTTCCCATTCCCCACTGACCCCTGTGGTGTCCCACTGTTCCCCCTCCTCCAGTGACCACTGTGGTGTCCCACTGACCCCCCTCCCCCACTGACACCTGTGGTGTCCCATTGTTCCCCCTCCCCCACTGACCCCTGTGGTGTCCCATTGTTCCCCCTCCCCCACTGACCCCTGTGGTGTCCCACTGATCCCCTTCCCCCACTGACCCCTGTGGTGTCCCATTGTTCCCCCTTCCCCACTGACCTTGTGGTGTCCCACTGATACCCCTCCCCCACTGACCACTGTGGTGTTCCACTGTTCCCCCCTCCCCACTGACCCCCCTCCCCCACTGACCCCAGTGGTGTCCCACTGATCCCCTTCCCCCACTGACCTCTGTGGTGTCCCACTGATCCCCCCTCCCCCACTGACCCCTGTGG